>NW_028258543.1:362500-662500 GCF_982586985.1 Callionymus lyra | reverse complement strand
ATTATGCTCTGGCAGGCAGGGAACCAGCGAACCTCTCAGCGTCAGACACGGAGATGAAAGTGCTGACAGAGCCGTTCAATGTCACCTGTAGCTTGGCCGGGAAGCGGAAGGAACACTCGGCGCCGGCATCTTTGAGCGTCTTCTTCACACTGGTGTAAAGGAGGCGCTGAGCAATGACTTCTGGTGGATAGTCAGGAAAAATGAAGATTGGCTTCCCTTGGTAGTTCAGCGGTCCACGCTGGCGCCCGAGCCGGAAGATCTTAACGATGTCGCAGCAGTTGTGAAGTTTGGCCATGAAGGTGCGCGGCTTGTCCGATGACCCGGGTCGGGCGTTGTTGACTCGATGCGCCCGATCCACCTTAAGAGGCTTCGGAAAATTATCAATTCCAAGCAATTTGGGTAAAATAATCCAGTGATGAACTCGGTGGGGCGACCCATCTCCTCCCCCTCTGGGATGCCAATAACACGGATGTTTTGACGACGTGAGCGCCCCTCCAGATCCACCAGCTTAGCCCTTAGCTTAACATTTGCGGTCCCCAGCTCCACACACGTAGCCTCCAGTGCTGTGATGCGCGAGTCTGCGGACGTCAAAGCTTCGTCCACACACTCTAGACGTTGTTTCACCTCGCGGTGGTCAGTTTGCAGGGAAGCCAGGGTCCTTTCCATTGCGTCGAAACGCCCGTCTATGGATTCCTTCATGGCGTTCACAAGTTCAAAAACTTTCGCGAGTTCGGTGCTTTGGTTCGCAACGGCCGCCAAGATGGCGTCGTTACTAGCACCGCTGGCCTGTCCCGCAGTCGACTTGCTTTGATTCTCGTCTCTTTTCCCCATATTTCAAAGCGGTTGTGTTCCAAAAAAGTTGATAGAAAATGTTCCAGAAAATGCGCGGTGCAGAGTCTTTTAAATAACTATTTTTTGGCGAAACACACGGAGCTCAAAAAAGTACGTCTTACTCCATCACTGCACAAGAGCGCCCCTCTTCAAAAGTTATGTTTAACCTGAAATATTGTCTCAAACTGATGTTCTCAGACTAATAGAATGAAGTTTTCCAAGATT
Source organism: Callionymus lyra (assembly GCF_982586985.1). Taxonomy (NCBI): domain Eukaryota; kingdom Metazoa; phylum Chordata; class Actinopteri; order Syngnathiformes; family Callionymidae; genus Callionymus; species Callionymus lyra. The sequence goes on along the minus strand of NW_028258543.1, from coordinate 661,444 downwards.
CTGCTGGAGCTCTGAATAGCAGTTTTCAAACATCAAATAAAGGGTTTATATAGCTATATATATCAATTTGCATCTGAAATAAACAAGAGAAACACTTATTCGAAGCTGTTTTCAAAAGGTATGTTTAACCTGAAATATTGTCTCAAACTGATGTTCTCAGACTGAGAGAATGACGTTTTCTAAGATTCTGCTGGAGCTCTGAATAGCAGTTTTCAAACATCAAATAAAGGGTTTATATAGCTATATATAACAATTTGCATCTGAAATAAACAAGAGAAACATTTATTCGAAGCTGTTTTCAAAAGTTATGTTTAACCTGAAATATTGTCTCAAACTGATCTTCTCAGACTGAGAGAATGACGTTTTCCAAGATTCTGCTGGAGCTCTGAATAGCAGTTTTCAAACATCAAATAAAGGGTTTATATAGCTATATATATCAATTTGCATCTGAAATAAACAAGAGAAACACTTATTCGAAGCTGTTTTCAAAAGGTATGTTTAACCTGAAATATTGTCTCAAACTGATGTTCTCAGACTGAGAGAATGACGTTTTCTAAGATTCTGCTGGAGCTCTGAATAGCAGTTTTCAAACATCAAATAAAGGGTTTATATAGCTATATATAACAATTTGCATCTGAAATAAACAAGAGAAACATTTATTCGAAGCTGTTTTCAAAAGTTATGTTTAACCTGAAATATTGTCTCAAACTGATCTTCACAGGCTGAGAGAATGACGTTTTCCAAGATTCTGCTGAAGCTCTGAATAGCAGTTTTCAAACATCAAATAAAGGGTTTATATAGCTATATATATCAATTTGCATCTGAAATAAACAAGAGAAACACTTATTCGAAGCTGTTTTCAAAAGTTATGTTTAACCTGAAATATTGTCTCAAACTGATGTTCTCAGACCGAGAGAATGACGTTTTCTAAGATTCTGCTGGAGCTCTGAATAGCAGTTTTCAAACATCAAATAAAGGGTTTATATAGCTATATATAACAATTTGCATCTGAAATAAACAAGAGAAACATTTATTCGAAGCTGTTTTCAAAAGTTATGTTTAACCTGAAATATTGTCTCAAACTGATCTTCACAGGCTGAGAGAATGACGTTTTCCAAGATTCTGCTGAAGCTCTGAATAGCAGTTTTCAAACATCAACTAAAGGGTTTATATAGCTATATATATCAATTTGCATCTGAAATAAACAAGAGAAACACTTATTCAAAGCTGTTTTCAAAAGTTATGTTTAACATGAAATACTGTCTCAAACTGATGTTCTCAGACTGAGAGAATGACGTTTTCTAAGATTCTGCTGGAGCTCTGAATAGCAGTTTTCAAACATCAAATAAAGGGTTTATATAGCTATATATATCAATTTGCATCTGAAATAAACAAGAGAAACACTTATTCGAAGCTGTTTTCAAAAGTTATGTTTAACCTGAAATATTGTCTCAAACTGATGTTCTCAGACTGAGAGAATGACGTTTTCTAAGATTCTGCTGGAGCTCTGAATGGCAGCTTTCAAACATCAAATAAAGGGTTTATATAGCTATATATATCAATTTGCATCTGAAATAAACAAGAGAAACACTTATTCGAAGCTGGTTTCAAAAGTTATGTTTAACCTGAAATATTGTCTCAAACTGATGTTCTCAGACCGAGAGAATGACGTTTTCTAAGATTCTGCTGGAGCTCTGAATAGCAGTTTTCAAACATCAAATAAAGGGTTTATATAGCTATATATATCAATTTGCATCTGAAATAAACAAGAAAAAAACTTATTCAAAGCTGTTTTCATAAGTTATGTTTAACCTGAAATATTGTCTCAAACTGATGTTCTCAGACTGAGAGAATGACGTTTTCTAAGATTCTGCTGGAGCTCTGAATAGCAGTTTTCAAACATCAAATAAAGGGTTTGTATAGCTATATATATCAATTTGCATCTGAAATAAACAAGAGAAACACTTATTCGAAGCTGTTTTCAAAAGTTATGTTTAACCTGAAACATTGTCTCAAACTGATGTTCTCAGACTGAGAGAATGACGTTTTCCAAGATTCTGCTGGAGTTCTGAATAACCGTTTTCAAACATCAAATAAAGGGTTGATATAGCTATATATATCAATTTGCATCTGAAATAAACAATAGAAACACTTATTCAAAGCTGTTTTCAAAAGTTATGGTTAACCTGAAATATTGTCTCAAACTGATGTTCTCAGACTGAGAGAATGACGTTTTCTAAGATTCTGCTGGAGCTCTGAATAGCAGTTTTCAAACATCAAATAAAGGGTTTATATAGCTATATATATCAATTTGCATCTGAAATAAACAAGAGAAACATTTATTCGAAGCTGTTTTCAAAAGTTATGTTTAACCTGAAATATTGTCTCAAACTGATCTTCTCAGACTGAGAGAATGACGTTTTCCAAGATTCTGCTGGAGCTCTGAATAACAGTTTTAAAACATCAAATAAAGGGTTTATATAGCTATATATATCAATTTGCATCTGAAATAAACAAGAGAAACACTTATTCAAAGCTGTTTTCAAAAGTTATGTTTAACCTGAAATATTGTCTCAAACTGATGTTCTCAGACTGAGAGAATGACGTTTTCTAAGATTCTGCTGGAGCTCTGAATAGCAGTTTTCAAACATCAAATAAAGGGTTTATATAGCTATATATATCAATTTGCATCTGAAATAAACAAGAGAAACACTTATTCGAAGCTGTTTTCAAAAGTTATGTTTAACCTGAAACATTGTCTCAAACTGATGTTCTCAGACTGAGAGAATGACGTTTTCTAAGATTCTGCTGGAGCTCTGAATAGCAGTTTTGAAACATCAAATAAAGGATTTATATAGCTATATATATCAATTTGCATCTGAAATAAACAAGAAAAAAACTTATTCAAAGCTGTTTTCATAAGTTATGTTTAACCTGAAATATTGTCTCAAACTGATGTTCTCAGACTGAGAGAATGACGTTTTCTAAGATTCTGCTGGAGCTCTGAATAGCAGTTTTCAAACATCAAATAAAGGGTTTGTATAGCTATATATATCAATTTGCATTTGAAATAAACAAGAGAAACACTTATTCGAAGCTGTTTTCAAAAGTTATGTTTAACCTGAAACATTGTCTCAAACTGATGTTCTCAGACTGAGAGAATGACGTTTTCCAAGATTCTGCTGGAGCTCTGAATAACCGTTTTCAAACATCAAATAAAGGGTTTATATAGCTATATATATCAATTTGCATCTGAAATAAACAAGAGAAACATTTATTCGAAGCTGTTTTCAAAAGTTATGTTTAACCTGAAATATTGTCTCAAACTGATCTTCTCAGACTGAGAGAATGACGTTTTCCAAGATTCTGCTGGAGCTCTGAATAACAGTTTTAAAACATCAAATAAAGGGTTTATATAGCTATATATATCAATTTGCATCTGAAATAAACAAGAGAAACACTTATTCGAAGCTGTTTTCAAAAGTTATGTTTAACCTGAAATATTGTCTCAAACTGATGTTCTCAGACTGAGAGAATGACGTTTTCTAAGATTCTGCTGGAGCTCTGAATAGCAGTTTTCAAACATCAAATAAAGGGTTTATATAGCTATATATATCAATTTGCATCTGAAATAAACAAGAGAAACACTTATTCGAAGCTGTTTTCAAAAGTTATGTTTAACCTGAAACATTGTCTCAAACTGATCTTCTCAGACTGAGAGAATGACGTTTTCCAAGATTCTGCTGGAGCTCTGAATAACAGTTTTAAAACATCAAATAAAGGGTTTATATAGCTATATATATCAATTTGCATCTGAAATAAACAAGAGAAACACTTATTCGAAGCTGTTTTCAAAAGTTATGTTTAACCTGAAATATTGTCTCAAACTGATGTTCTCAGACTGAGAGAATGACGTTTTCTAAGATTCTGCTGGAGCTCTGAATAGCAGTTTTCAAACATCAAATAAAGGGTTTATATAGCTATATATATCAATTTGCATCTGAAATAAACAAGAAAAAAACTTATTCAAAGCTGTTTTCATAAGTTATGTTTAACCTGAAATATTGTCTCAAACTGATGTTTCTCAGACTGAGAGAATGACGTTTTCTAAGATTCTGCTGGAGCTCTGAATAGCAGTTTTCAAACATCAAATAAAGGGTTTGTATAGCTATATATATCAATTTGCATCTGAAATAAACAAGAGAAACACTTATTCGAAGCTGTTTTCAAAAGTTATGTTTAACCTGAAACATTGTCTCAAACTGATGTTCTCAGACTGAGAGAATGACGTTTTCCAAGATTCTGCTGGAGCTCTGAATAACCGTGTTCAAACATCAAATAAAGGGTTTATATAGCTATATATATCAATTTGCATCTGAAATAAACAAGAGAAACACTTATTCGAAGCTGTTTTCAAAAGTTATGTTTAACCTGAAACATTGTCTCAAACTGATGTTCTCAGACTGAGAGAATGACGTTTTCTAAGATTCTGCTGGAGCTCTGAATAGCAGTTTTCAAACATCAAATAAAGGGTTTATATAGCTATATATATCAATTTGCATCTGAAATAAACAAGAGAAACATTTATTCAAAGCTGTTTTCAAAAGTTATGTTTAACCTGAAATATTGTCTCAAACTGATCTTCTCAGACTGAGAGAATGACGTTTTCCAAGATTCTGCTGGAGCTCTGAATAACAGTTTTAAAACATCAAATAAAGGGTTTATATAGCTATATATATCAATTTGCATCTGAAATAAACAAGAGAAACACTTATTCGAAGCTGTTTTCAAAAGTTATGTTTAACCTGAAATATTGTCTCAAACTGATGTTCTCAGACTGAGAGAATGACGTTTTCTAAGATTCTGCTGGAGCTCTGAATAGCAGTTTTCAAACATCAAATAAAGGGTTTATATAGCTATATATATCAATTTGCATCTGAAATAAACAAGAGAAACACTTATTCGAAGCTGTTTTCAAAAGTTATGTTTAACCTGAAACATTGTCTCAAACTGATGTTCTCAGACTGAGAGAATGACGTTTTCTAAGATTCTGCTGGAGCTCTGAATAGCAGTTTTGAAACATCAAATAAAGGATTTATATAGCTATATATATCAATTTGCATCTGAAATAAACAAGAGAAAAACTTATTCAAAGCTGTTTTCAAAAGTTATGTTTAACCTGAAACATTGTCTCAAACTGATCTTCTCAGACTGAGAGAATGACGTTTTCCAAGATTCTGCTGGAGCTCTGAATAACAGTTTTAAAACATCAAATAAAGGGTTTATATAGCTATATATATCAATTTGCATCTGAAATAAACAAGAGAAACACTTATTCGAAGCTGTTTTCAAAAGTTATGTTTAACCTGAAATATTGTCTCAAACTGATGTTCTCAGACTGAGAGAATGACGTTTTCTAAGATTCTGCTGGAGCTCTGAATAGCAGTTTTCAAACATCAAATAAAGGGTTTATATAGCTATATATATCAATTTGCATCTGAAATAAACAAGAGAAACATTTATTCCAAGCTGTTTTCAAAAGTTATGTTTAACCTGAAATATTGTCTCAAATTGATGTTCTGAGACTGAGAGAATGACGTTTTCTAAGATTCTGCTGGACCTCTGTATAGCAGTTTTCAAACATCAAATAAAGGGTTTATATAGCTATATATATCAATTTGCATCTGAAATAAACAAGAAAAAAACGTATTCAAAGCTGTTTTCATAAGTTATGTTTAACCTGAAATATTGTCTCAAACTGATGTTCTCAGACTGAGAGAATGACGTTTTCTAAGATTCTGCTGGAGCTCTGAATAGCAGTTTTCAAACATCAAATAAAGGGTTTGTATAGCTATATATATCAATTTGCATCTGAAATAAACAAGAGAAACACTTATTCGAAGCTGTTTTCAAAAGTTATGTTTAACCTGAAACATTGTCTCAAACTGATGTTCTCAGACTGAGAGAATGACGTTTTCCAAGATTCTGCTGGAGCTCTGAATAGCAGTTTTCAAACATCAAATAAAGGGTTTATATAGCTATATATATCAATTTGCATCTGAAATAAACAAGAGAAACACTTATTCAAAGCTGTTTTCAAAAGTTATGTTTAACCTGAAATATTGTCTCAAACTGATGTTCTCAGACTGAGAGAATGACGTTTTCTAAGATTCTGCTGGAGCTCTGAATAGCAGTTTTCAAACATCAAATAAAGGGTTTATATAGCTATATATATCAATTTGCATCTAAAATAAACAAGAGAAACACTTATTCGAAGCTGTTTTCAAAAGTTATGTTTAACCTGAAATATTGTCTCAAACTGATGTTCTCAGACTGAGAGAATGACGTTTTCTAAGATTCTGCTGGAGCTCTGAATAGCAGTTTTCAAACATCAAATAAAGGGTTTATATAGCTATATATAACAATTTGCATCTGAAATAAACAAGAGAAACATTTATTCGAAGCTGTTTTAAAAAGTTATGTTTAACCTGAAATATTGTCTCAAACTGATCTTCTCAGACTGAGAGAATGACGTTTTCCAAGATTCTGCTGGAGCTCTGAATAGCAGTTTTCAAACATCAAATAAAGGGTTTATATAGCTATATATATCAATTTGCATCTGAAATAAACAAGAGAAACACTTATTCGAAGCTGTTTTCAAAAGGTATGTTTAACCTGAAATATTGTCTCAAACTGATGTTCTCAGACTGAGAGAATGACGTTTTCTAAGATTCTGCTGGAGCTCTGAATAGCAGTTTTCAAACATCAAATAAAGGGTTTATATAGCTATATATAACAATTTGCATCTGAAATAAACAAGAGAAACATTTATTCGAAGCTGTTTTCAAAAGTTATGTTTAACCTGAAATATTGTCTCAAACTGATCTTCTCAGACTGAGAGAATGACGTTTTCCAAGATTCTGCTGGAGCTCTGAATAGCAGTTTTCAAACATCAAATAAAGGGTTTATATAGCTATATATATCAATTTGCATCTGAAATAAACAAGAGAAACACTTATTCGAAGCTGTTTTCAAAGGATATGTTTAAGTGAGACCTTCTCTAAATGTGATGTATTCAGACTGAGATGTATTTGATGTCCAATCCCGCCACCTTGTGGTTCTTCTTTTTTATCAACATTTCTCTTTTTTTTTCCACAATGCAATTCCCCCAAGCACCCTACCTGGTGCACAAACCAAACACCACCATGTCTTCTCCTTTGAATTTGATTGACAGGTCCACCAGAACGGTCTTGTAGATACAGCATTGCGTTGTCTAGTCCGAGCGAGTCTCAGAATGTTTTCACAGTCTTGGAAGTAGTGAACGCGGGCTAAGATGCTGCTGGAGCTCTGAATAACAGTTTTCAAACATCAAATAAAGGGTTTATATAGCTATATATATCAATTTGCATCTGAAATAAACAAGAGAAAAACATATTCAAAGCTGTTTTCAAAAGTTATGTTTAACCTGAAAGATTGTCTCAAACTGATGTTCTCAGACTGAGAGAATGACGTTTTCTAATATTCTGCTGGAGCTCTGAATAGCAGTTTTCAAACATCAAATAAAGGGTTTATATAGCTATATATATCAACTTGCATCTGAAATAAACAAGAGAAACATTTATTCCAAGCTGTTTTCAAAAGTTATGTTTAACCTGAAATATTGTCTCAAATTGATGTTCTGAGACTGAGAGAATGACGTTTTCTAAGATTCTGCTGGAGCTCTGTATAGAAGTTTTCAAACATCAAATAAAGGGTTTATATAGCTATATATATCAATTTGCATCTGAAATAAACAAGAAAAAAACTTATTCAAAGCTGTTTTCATAAGTTATGTTTAACCTGAAACATTGTCTCAAACTGATGTTCTCAGACTGAGAGAATGACGTTTTCTAAGATTCTGCTGGAGCTCTGAATAACCGTTTTCAAACATCAAATAAAGGGTTGATATAGCTATATATATCAATTTGCATCTAAAATAAACAAGAGAAACACTTATTCGAAGCTGTTTTCAAAAGTTATGTTTAACCTGAAATATTGTCTCAAACTGATGTTCTCAGACTGAGAGAATGACGTTTTCCAAGATTCTGCTGGAGCTCTGAATAGCAGTTTTCAAACATCAAATAAAGGGTTTATATAGCTATATATATCAATTTGCATCTGAAATAAACAAGAGAAACATTTATTCGAAGCTGTTTTCAAAAGTTATGTTTAACCTGAAATATTGTCTCAATATGATCTTCTCAGACTGAGAGAATGACGTTTTCTAAGATTCTGCTGGAGCTCTGAATAGCAGTTTTCAAACATCAAATAAAGGGTTTATATAGCTATATATAACAATTTGCATCTGAAATAAACAAGAGAAACATTTATTCGAAGCTGTTTTCAAAAGTTATGTTAAACCTGAAATATTGTCTCAAACTGATCTTCACAGGCTGAGAGAATGACGTTTTCCAAGATTCTGCTGAAGCTCTGAATAGCAGTTTTCAAACATCAAATAAAGGGCTTATATAGCTATATATATCAATTTGCATCTGAAATAAACAAGAGAAACACTTATTCGAAGCTGGTTTCAAAAGTTATGTTTAACCTGAAATATTGTCTCAAACTGATGTTCTCAGACCGAGAGAATGACGTTTTCTAAGATTCTGCTGGAGCTCTGAATAGCAGTTTTCAAACATCAAATAAAGGGTTTATATAGCTATATATATCAATTTGCATCAGAAATAAACAAGAGAAACACTTATTCGAAGCTGTTTTCAAAAGTTATGTTTAACCTGAAATATTGTCTCAAACTGATGTTCTCAGACCGAGAGAATGACGTTTTCTAAGATTCTGCTGGAGCTCTGAATAGCAGTTTTCAAACATCAAATAAAGGGTTTATATAGCTATATATATCAATTTGCATCTGAAATAAACAAGAGAAACACTTATTCGAAGCTGTTTTCAAAAGTTATGTTTAACCTGAAATATTGTCTCAAACTGATCTTCACAGGCTGAGAGAATGACGTTTTCCAAGATTCTGCTGAAGCTCTGAATAGCAGTTTTCAAACATCAAATAAAGGATTTATATAGCTATATATATCAATTTGCATCTGAAATAAACAAGAGAAAAACTTATTCAAAGCTGTTTTCAAAAGTTATGTTTAACCTGAAACATTGTCTCAAACTGATGTTCTCAGACTGAGAGAATGACGTTTTCTAAGATTCTGCTGGAGCTCTGAATAGCAGTTTTCAAACATCAAATAAAGGGTTTATATAGCTATATATATCAATTTGCATCTGAAATAAACAAGAGAAACATTTATTCGAAGCTGTTTTCAAAAGTTATGTTTAACCTGAAATATTGTCTCAAACTGATGTTCTCAGACTGAGAGAATGACGTTTTCTAAGATTCTGCTGGAGCTCTGAATAGCAGTTTTCAAACATCAAATAAAGGGTTTATATAGCTATATATATCAATTTGCATCTGAAATAAACAAGAGAAACACTTATTCGAAGCTGTTTTCAAAAGTTATGTTTAACCTGAAATATTGTCTCAAACTGATGTTCTCAGACCGAGAGAATGACGTTTTCTAAGATTCTGCTGGAGCTCTGAATAGCAGTTTTCAAACATCAAATAAAGGGTTTATATAGCTATATATATCAATTTGCATCTGAAATAAACAAGAGAAACATTTATTCGAAGCTGTTTTCAAAAGTTATGTTTAACCTGAAATATTGTCTCAAACTGATCTTCACAGGCTGAGAGAATGACGTTTTCCAAGATTCTGCTGAAGCTCTGAATAGCAGTTTTCAAACATCAAATAAAGGGTTTATATAGCTATATATATCAATTTGCATCTGAAATAAACAAGAGAAACATTTATTCGAAGCTGTTTTCAAAAGTTATGTTTAACCTGAAATATTGTCTCAAACTGATCTTCACAGGCTGAGAGAATGACGTTTTCCAAGATTCTGCTGAAGCTCTGAATAGCAGTTTTCAAACATCAAATAAAGGATTTATATAGCTATATATATCAATTTGCATCTGAAATAAACAAGAGAAAAACTTATTCAAAGCTGTTTTCAAAAGTTATGTTTAACCTGAAACATTGTCTCAAACTGATGTTCTCAGACTGAGAGAATGACGTTTTCTAAGATTCTGCTGGAGCTCTGAATAGCAGTTTTCAAACATCAAATAAAGGGTTTATATAGCTATATATATCAATTTGCATCTGAAATAAACAAGAGAAACATTTATTCGAAGCTGTTTTCAAAAGTTATGTTTAACCTGAAATATTGTCTCAAACTGATCTTCACAGGCTGAGAGAATGACGTTTTCCAAGATTCTGCTGAAGCTCTGAATAGCAGTTTTCAAACATCAAATAAAGGGTTTATATAGCTATATATATCAATTTGCATCAGAAATAAACAAGAGAAACACTTATTCGAAGCTGTTTTCAAAAGTTATGTTCAACCTGAAATATTGTCTCAAACTGATGTTCTCAGACTGAGAGAATGACGTTTTCTAAGATTCTGCTGGAGCTCTGAATAGCAGTTTTCAAACATCAAATAAAGGGTTTATATAGCTATATATATCAATTTGCATCTGAAATAAACAAGAGAAACATTTATTCGAAGCTGTTTTCAAAAGTTATGTTTAACCTGAAATATTGTCTCAAACTGATGTTCTCAGACTGAGAGAATGACGTTTTCCAAGATTCTGCTGAAGCTCTGAATAGCAGTTTTCAAACATCAAATAAAGGATTTATATAGCTATATATATCAATTTGCATCAGAAATAAACAAGAGAAAAACTTATTCAAAGCTGTTTTCAAAAGTTATGTTTAACCTGAAACATTGTCTCAAACTGATGTTCTCAGACTGAGAGAATGACGTTTTCTAAGATTCTGCTGGAGCTCTGAATAGCAGTTTTCAAACATCAAATAAAGGGTTTATATAGCTATATATAACAATTTGCATCTGAAATAAACAAGAGAAACATTTATTCGAAGCTGTTTTCAAAAGTTATGTTTAACCTGAAATATTGTCTCAAACTGATCTTCACAGGCTGAGAGAATGACGTTTTCCAAGATTCTGCTGAAGCTCTGAATAGCAGTTTTCAAACATCAAATAAAGGATTTATATAGCTATATATATCAATTTGCATCTGAAATAAACAAGAGAAAACACTTATTCGAAGCTGTTTTCAAAAGTTATGTTTAACCTGAAATATTGTCTCAAACTGATGTTCTCAGACCGAGAGAATGACGTTTTCTAAGATTCTGCTGGAGCTCTGAATAGCAGTTTTCAAACATCAAATAAAGGGTTTATATAGCTATATATATCAATTTGCATCTGAAATAAACAAGAGAAACATTTATTCGAAGCTGTTTTCAAAAGTTATGTTTAACCTGAAATATTGTCTCAAACTGATGTTCTCAGACTGAGAGAATGACGTTTTCCAAGATTCTGCTGGAGCTCTGAATAACAGTTTTAAAACATCAAATAAAGGGTTTATATAGCTATATATATCAATTTGCATCTGAAATAAACAAGAGAAACACTTATTCGAAGCTGTTTTCAAAAGTTATGTTTAACCTGAAATATTGTCTCAAACTGATGTTCTCAGACCGAGAGAATGACGTTTTCTAAGATTCTGCTGGAGCTCTGAATAGCAGTTTTCAAACATCAAATAAAGGGTTTATATAGCTATATATATCAATTTGCATCTGAAATAAACAAGAGAAACATTTATTCGAAGCTGTTTTCAAAAGTTATGTTTAACCTGAAATATTGTCTCAAACTGATCTTCACAGGCTGAGAGAATGACGTTTTCCAAGATTCTGCTGAAGCTCTGAATAGCAGTTTTCAAACATCAAATAAAGGATTTATATAGCTATATATATCAATTTGCATCTGAAATAAACAAGAGAAAAACTTATTCAAAGCTGTTTTCAAAAGTTATGTTTAACCTGAAACATTGTCTCAAACTGATGTTCTCAGACTGAGAGAATGACGTTTTCTAAGATTCTGCTGGAGCTCTGAATAGCAGTTTTCAAACATCAAATAAAGGGTTTATATAGCTATATATATCAATTTGCATCTGAAATAAACAAGAGAAACATTTATTCGAAGCTGTTTTCAAAAGTTATGTTTAACCTGAAATATTGTCTCAAACTGATCTTCTCAGACTGAGAGAATGACGTTTTCCAAGATTCTGCTGGAGCTCTGAATAACAGTTTTAAAACATCAAATAAAGGGTTTATATAGCTATATATATCAATTTGCATCTGAAATAAACAAGAGAAACACTTATTCGAAGCTGTTTTCAAAAGTTATGTTTAACCTGAAATATTGTCTCAAACTGATGTTCTCAGACTGAGAGAATGACGTTTTCTAAGATTCTGCTGGAGCTCTGAATAGCAGTTTTCAAACATCAAATAAAGGGTTTATATAGCTATATATAACAATTTGCATCTGAAATAAACAAGAGAAACATTTATTCGAAGCTGTTTTCAAAAGTTATGTTTAACCTGAAATATTGTCTCAAACTGATCTTCACAGGCTGAGAGAATGACGTTTTCCAAGATTCTGCTGAAGCTCTGAATAGCAGTTTTCAAACATCAAATAAAGGGCTTATATAGTTATATATATCAATTTGCATCTGAAATAAACAAGAGAAACACTTATTCGAAGCTGGTTTCAAAAGTTATGTTTAACCTGAAATATTGTCTCAAACTGATGTTCTCAGACCGAGAGAATGACGTTTTCTAAGATTCTGCTGGAGCTCTGAATAGCAGTTTTCAAACATCAAATAAAGGGTTTATATAGCTATATATATCAATTTGCATCAGAAATAAACAAGAGAAACACTTATTCGAAGCTGTTTTCAAAAGTTATGTTTAACCTGAAATATTGTCTCAAACTGATGTTCTCAGACTGAGAGAATGACGTTTTCCAAGATTCTGCTGGAGCTCTGAATAGCAGTTTTCAAACATCAAATAAAGGGTTTATATAGCTATATATAACAATTTGCATCTGAAATAAACAAGAGAAACATTTATTCGAAGCTGTTTTCAAAAGTTATGTTTAACCTGAAATATTGTCTCAAACTGATCTTCACAGGCTGAGAGAATGACGTTTTCCAAGATTCTGCTGAAGCTCTGAATAGCAGTTTTCAAACATCAAATAAAGGATTTATATAGCTATATATATCAATTTGCATCTGAAATAAACAAGAGAAAAACTTATTCAAAGCTGTTTTCAAAAGTTATGTTTAACCTGAAATATTGTCTCAAACTGATGTTCTCAGACCGAGAGAATGACGTTTTCTAAGATTCTGCTGGAGCTCTGAATAGCAGTTTTCAAACATCAAATAAAGGGTTTATATAGCTATATATAACAATTTGCATCTGAAATAAACAAGAGAAACATTTATTCGAAGCTGTTTTCAAAAGTTATGTTTAACCTGAAATATTGTCTCAAACTGATCTTCACAGGCTGAGAGAATGAAGTTTTCCAAGATTCTGCTGAAGCTCTGAATAGCAGTTTTCAAACATCAAATAAAGGGCTTATATAGTTATATATATCAATTTGCATCTGAAATAAACAAGAGAAACACTTATTCGAAGCTGGTTTCAAAAGTTATGTTTAACCTGAAATATTGTCTCAAACTGATGTTCTCAGACCGAGAGAATGACGTTTTCTAAGATTCTGCTGGAACTCTGAATAGCAGTTTTCAAACATCAAATAAAGGGTTTATATAGCTATATATATCAATTTGCATCAGAAATAAACAAGAGAAACACTTATTCGAAGCTGTTTTCAAAAGTTATGTTTAACCTGAAATATTGTCTCAAACTGATGTTCTCAGACCGAGAGAATGACGTTTTCTAAGATTCTGCTGGAGCTCTGAATAGCAGTTTTCAAACATCAAATAAAGGGTTTATATAGCTATATATATCAATTTGCATCTGAAATAAACAAGAGAAACACTTATTCGAAGCTGTTTTCAAAAGTTATGTTTAACATGAAATACTGTCTCAAACTGATCTTCACAGGCTGAGAGAATGACGTTTTCCAAGATTCTGCTGGAGCTCTGAATAACAGTTTTCAATATCAAATAAAGGGTTTATATAGCTATATATATCAATTTGCATCAGAAATAAACAAGAGAAACACTTATTCGAAGCTGTTTTCAAAAGTTATGTTTAACCTGAAATATTGTCTCAAACTGATGTTCTCAGACCGAGAGAATGACGTTTTCTAAGATTCTGCTGGAGCTCTGAATAGCAGTTTTCAAACATCAAATAAAGGGTTTATATAGCTATATATAACAATTTGCATCTGAAATAAACAAGAGAAACATTTATTCGAAGCTGTTTTCAAAAGTTATGTTTAACCTGAAATATTGTCTCAAACTGATCTTCTCAGACTGAGAGAATGACGTTTTCCAAGATTCTGCTGGAGCTCTGAATAACAGTTTTAAAACATCAAATAAAGGGTTTATATAGCTATATATATCAATTTGCATCTGAAATAAACAAGAGAAACACTTATTCGAAGCTGTTTTCAAAAGTTATGTTTAACCTGAAATATTGTCTCAAACTGATGTTCTCAGACTGAGAGAATGACGTTTTCTAAGATTCTGCTGGAGCTCTGAATAGCAGTTTTCAAACATCAAATAAAGGGTTTATATAGCTATATATAACAATTTGCATCTGAAATAAACAAGAGAAACATTTATTCGAAGCTGTTTTCAAAAGTTATGTTTAACCTGAAATATTGTCTCAAACTGATCTTCACAGGCTGAGAGAATGACGTTTTCCAAGATTCTGCTGAAGCTCTGAATAGCAGTTTTCAAACATCAAATAAAGGGCTTATATAGTTATATATATCAATTTGCATCTGAAATAAACAAGAGAAACACTTATTCGAAGCTGGTTTCAAAAGTTATGTTTAACCTGAAATATTGTCTCAAACTGATGTTCTCAGACCGAGAGAATGACGTTTTCTAAGATTCTGCTGGAACTCTGAATAGCAGTTTTCAAACATCAAATAAAGGGTTTATATAGCTATATATATCAATATGCATCAGAAATAAACAAGAGAAACACTTATTCGAAGCTGTTTTCAAAAGTTATGTTTAACCTGAAATATTGTCTCAAACTGATGTTCTCAGACCGAGAGAATGACGTTTTCTAAGATTCTGCTGGAGCTCTGAATAGCAGTTTTCAAACATCAAATAAAGGGTTTATATAGCTATATATATCAATTTGCATCTGAAATAAACAAGAGAAACACTTATTCGAAGCTGTTTTCAAAAGATATGTTTAACATGAAATACTGTCTCAAACTGATCTTCACAGGCTGAGAGAATGACGTTTTCCAAGATTCTGCTGGAGCTCTGAATAACAGTTTTCAAACATCAAATAAAGGGTTTATATAGCTATATATATCAATTTGCATCAGAAATAAAGAAGAGAAACACTTATTCGAAGCTGTTTTCAAAAGTTATGTTTAACCTGAAATATTGTCTCAAACTGATGTTCTCAGACCGAGAGAATGACGTTTTCTAAGATTCTGCTGGAGCTCTGAATAGCAGTTTTCAAACATCAAATAAAGGGTTTATATAGCTATATATAACAATTTGCATCTGAAATAAACAAGAGAAACATTTATTCGAAGCTGTTTTCAAAAGTTATGTTTAACCTTGAAATATTGTCTCAAACTGATCTTCACAGGCTGAGAGAATGACGTTTTCCAAGATTCTGCTGAAGCTCTGAATAGCAGTTTTCAAACATCAAATAAAGGATTTATATAGCTATATATATCAATTTGCATCTGAAATAAACAAGAGAAAAACTTATTCAAAGCTGTTTTCAAAAGTTATGTTTAACCTGAAATATTGTCTCAAACTGATGTTCTCAGACCGAGAGAATGACGTTTTCTAAGATTCTGCTGGAGCTCTGAATAGCAGTTTTCAAACATCAAATAAAGGGTTTATATAGCTATATATAACAATTTGCATCTGAAATAAACAAGAGAAACATTTATTCGAAGCTGTTTTCAAAAGTTATGTTTAACCTGAAATATTGTCTCAAACTGATCTTCACAGGCTGAGAGAATGACGTTTTCCAAGATTCTGCTGAAGCTCTGAATAGCAGTTTTCAAACATCAAATAAAGGATTTATATAGCTATATATATCAATTTGCATCTGAAATAAACAAGAGAAAAACTTATTCAAAGCTGTTTTCAAAAGTTATGTTTAACCTGAAACATTGTCTCAAACTGATGTTCTCAGACTGAGAGAATGACGTTTTCTAAGATTCTGCTGGAGCTCTGAATAGCAGTTTTCAAACATCAAATAAAGGGTTTATATAGCTATATATAACAATTTGCATCTGAAATAAACAAGAGAAACACTTATTCGAAGCTGTTTTCAAAAGTTATGTTTAACCTGAAATATTGTCTCAAACTGATGTTCTCAGACTGAGAGAATGACGTTTTCTAAGATTCTGCTGGAGCTCTGAATAGCAGTTTTCAAACATCAAATAAAGGGTTTATATAGCTATATATATCAATTTGCATCTGAAATAAACAAGAGAAACACTTATTCGAAGCTGGTTTCAAAAGTTATGTTTAACCTGAAATATTGTCTCAAACTGATGTTCTCAGACCGAGAGAATGACGTTTTCTAAGATTCTGCTGGAGCTCTGAATAGCAGTTTTCAAACATCAAATAAAGGGTTTATATAGCTATATATATCAATTTGCATCTGAAATAAACAAGAGAAACACTTATTCGAAGCTGTTTTCAAAAGTTATGTTTAACCTGAAATATTGTCTCAAACTGATGTTCTCAGACCGAGAGAATGACGTTTTCTAAGATTCTGCTGGAGCTCTGAATAGCAGTTTTCAAACATCAAATAAAGGGTTTATATAGCTATATATATCAATTTGCATCTGAAATAAACAAGAGAAACATTTATTCGAAGCTGTTTTCAAAAGTTATGTTTAACCTGAAATATTGTCTCAAACTGACCTTCTCAGACTGAGAGAATGACGTTTTCAAAGATTCTGCTGGAGCTCTGAATAACAGTTTTAAAACATCAAATAAAGGGTTTATATAGCTATATATATCAATTTGCATCTGAAATAAACAAGAGAAACACTTATTCGAAGCTGTTTTCAAAAGTTATGTTTAACCTGAAATATTGTCTCAAACGGATGTTCTCAGACTGAGAGAATGACGTTTTCTAAGATTCTGCTGGAGCTCTGAATAGCAGTTTTCAAACATCAAATAAAGGGTTTATATAGCTATATATAACAATTTGCATCTGAAATAAACAAGAGAAACATTTATTCGAAGCTGTTTTCAAAAGTTATGTTTAACCTGAAATATTGTCTCAAACTGATGTTCTCAGACCGAGAGAATGACGTTTTCTAAGATTCTGCTGGAGCTCTGAATAGCAGTTTTCAAACATCAAATAAAGGGTTTATATAGCTATATATATCAATTTGCATCTGAAATAAACAAGAGAAACACTTATTCGAAGCTGTTTTCAAAAGTTATGTTTAACCTGAAATATTGTCTCAAACTGATGTTCTCAGACCGAGAGAATGACGTTTTCTAAGATTCTGCTGGAGCTCTGAATAGCAGTTTTCAAACATCAAATAAAGGGTTTATATAGCTATATATATCAATTTGCATCTGAAATAAACAAGAGAAACATTTATTCGAAGCTGTTTTCAAAAGTTATGTTTAACCTGAAATATTGTCTCAAACTGATCTTCTCAGACTGAGAGAATGACGTTTTCAAAGATTCTGCTGGAGCTCTGAATAACAGTTTTCAAACATCAAATAAAGGGTTTATATAGCTATATATATCAATTTGCATCTGAAATAAACAAGAGAAAAACTTATTCGAAGCTGTTTTCAAAAGTTATGTTTAACCTGAAATATTGTCTCAAACGGATGTTCTCAGACTGAGAGAATGACGTTTTCTAAGATTCTGCTGGAGCTCTGAATAGCAGTTTTCAAACATCAAATAAAGGGTTTATATAGCTATATATAACAATTTGCATCTGAAATAAACAAGAGAAACATTTATTCGAAGCTGTTTTCAAAAGTTATGTTTAACCTGAAATATTGTCTCAAACTGATCTTCACAGGCTGAGAGAATGACGTTTTCCAAGATTCTGCTGAAGCTCTGAATAGCAGTTTTCAAACATCAAATAAAGGGCTTATATAGTTATATATATCAATTTGCATCTGAAATAAACAAGAGAAACACTTATTCGAAGCTGGTTTCAAAAGTTATGTTTAACCTGAAATATTGTCTCAAACTGATGTTCTCAGACCGAGAGAATGACGTTTTCTAAGATTCTGCTGGAGCTCTGAATAGCAGTTTTCAAACATCAAATAAAGGGTTTATATAGCTATATATATCAATTTGCATCAGAAATAAACAAGAGAAACACTTATTCGAAGCTGTTTTCAAAAGTTATGTTTAACCTGAAATATTGTCTCAAACTGATGTTCTCAGACCGAGAGAATGACGTTTTCTAAGATTCTGCTGGAGCTCTGAATAGCAGTTTTCAAACATCAAATAAAGGGTTTATATAGCTATATATATCAATTTGCATCTGAAATAAACAAGAGAAACACTTATTCGAAGCTGTTTTCAAAAGTTATGTTTAACATGAAATACTGTCTCAAACTGATCTTCACAGGCTGAGAGAATGACGTTTTCCAAGATTCTGCTGGAGCTCTGAATAACAGTTTTCAAACATCAAATAAAGGGTTTATATAGCTATATATATCAATTTGCATCAGAAATAAACAAGAGAAACACTTATTCGAAGCTGTTTTCAAAAGTTATGTTTAACCTGAAATATTGTCTCAAACTGATGTTCTCAGACCGAGAGAATGACGTTTTCTAAGATTCTGCTGGAGCTCTGAATAGCAGTTTTCAAACATCAAATAAAGGGTTTATATAGCTATATATAACAATTTGCATCTGAAATAAACAAGAGAAACATTTATTCGAAGCTGTTTTCAAAAGTTATGTTTAACCTGAAATATTGTCTCAAACTGATCTTCACAGGCTGAGAGAATGACGTTTTCCAAGATTCTGCTGAAGCTCTGAATAGCAGTTTTCAAACATCAAATAAAGGATTTATATAGCTATATATATCAATTTGCATCTGAAATAAACAAGAGAAAAACTTATTCAAAGCTGTTTTCAAAAGTTATGTTTAACCTGAAATATTGTCTCAAACTGATGTTCTCAGACCGAGAGAATGACGTTTTCTAAGATTCTGCTGGAGCTCTGAATAGCAGTTTTCAAACATCAAATAAAGGGTTTATATAGCTATATATAACAATTTGCATCTGAAATAAACAAGAGAAACATTTATTCGAAGCTGTTTTCAAAAGTTATGTTTAACCTGAAATATTGTCTCAAACTGATCTTCACAGGCTGAGAGAATGACGTTTTCCAAGATTCTGCTGAAGCTCTGAATAGCAGTTTTCAAACATCAAATAAAGGATTTATATAGCTATATATATCAATTTGCATCTGAAATAAACAAGAGAAAAACTTATTCAAAGCTGTTTTCAAAAGTTATGTTTAACCTGAAACATTGTCTCAAACTGATGTTCTCAGACTGAGAGAATGACGTTTTCTAAGATTCTGCTGGAGCTCTGAATAGCAGTTTTCAAACATCAAATAAAGGGTTTATATAGCTATATATATCAATTTGCATCTGAAATAAACAAGAGAAACATTTATTCGAAGCTGTTTTCAAAAGTTATGTTTAACCTGAAATATTGTCTCAAACTGATCTTCTCAGACTGAGAGAATGACGTTTTCCAAGATTCTGCTGGAGCTCTGAATAACAGTTTTAAAACATCAAATAAAGGGTTTATATAGCTATATATATCAATTTGCATCTGAAATAAACAAGAGAAACACTTATTCGAAGCTGTTTTCAAAAGTTATGTTTAACCTGAAATATTGTCTCAAACTGATGTTCTCAGACTGAGAGAATGACGTTTTCTAAGATTCTGCTGGAGCTCTGAATAGCAGTTTTCAAACATCAAATAAAGGGTTTATATAGCTATATATAACAATTTGCATCTGAAATAAACAAGAGAAACATTTATTCGAAGCTGTTTTCAAAAGTTATGTTTAACCTGAAATATTGTCTCAAACTGATCTTCACAGGCTGAGAGAATGACGTTTTCCAAGATTCTGCTGAAGCTCTGAATAGCAGTTTTCAAACATCAAATAAAGGGCTTATATAGTTATATATATCAATTTGCATCTGAAATAAACAAGAGAAACACTTATTCGAAGCTGGTTTCAAAAGTTATGTTTGACCTGAAATATTGTCTCAAACTGATGTTCTCAGACCGAGAGAATGACGTTTTCTAAGATTCTGCTGGAACTCTGAATAGCAGTTTTCAAACATCAAATAAAGGGTTTATATAGCTATATATATCAATTTGCATCAGAAATAAACAAGAGAAACACTTATTCGAAGCTGTTTTCAAAAGTTATGTTTAACCTGAAATATTGTCTCAAACTGATGTTCTCAGACCGAGAGAATGACGTTTTCTAAGATTCTGCAGGAGCTCTGAATAGCAGTTTTCAAACATCAAATAAAGGGTTTATATAGCTATATATATCAATTTGCATCTGAAATAAACAAGAGAAACACTTATTCGAAGCTGTTTTCAAAAGTTATGTTTAACATGAAATACTGTCTCAAACTGATCTTCACAGGCTGAGAGAATGACGTTTTCCAAGATTCTGCTGGAGCTCTGGATAACAGTTTTCAAACATCAAATAAAGGGTTTATATAGCTATATATATCAATTTGCATCAGAAATAAACAAGAGAAACACTTATTCGAAGCTGTTTTCAAAAGTTATGTTTAACCTGAAATATTGTCTCAAACTGATGTTCTCAGACCGAGAGAATGACGTTTTCTAAGATTCTGCTGGAGCTCTGAATAGCAGTTTTCAAACATCAAATAAAGGGTTTATATAGCTATATGTAACAATTTGCATCTGAAATAAACAAGAGAAACATTTATTCGAAGCTGTTTTCAAAAGTTATGTTTAACCTGAAATATTGTCTCAAACTGATCTTCTCAGACTGAGAGAATGACGTTTTCCAAGATTCTGCTGGAGCTCTGAATAACAGTTTTCAAACATCAAATAAAGGGTTTATATAGCTATATATAACAATTTGCATCTGAAATAAACAAGAGAAACATTTATTCGAAGCTGTTTTCAAAAGTTATGTTTAACCTGAAATATTGTCTCAAACTGATCTTCACAGGCTGAGAGAATGACGTTTTCCAAGATTCTGCTGAAGCTCTGAATAGCAGTTTTCAAACATCAAATAAAGGGCTTATATAGTTATATATATCAATTTGCATCTGAAATAAACAAGAGAAACACTTATTCGAAGCTGGTTTCAAAAGTTATGTTTAACCTGAAATATTGTCTCAAACTGATGTTCTCAGACCGAGAGAATGACGTTTTCTAAGATTCTGCTGGAACTCTGAATAGCAGTTTTCAAACATCAAATAAAGGGTTTATATAGCTATATATATCAATTTGCATCAGAAATAAACAAGAGAAACACTTATTCGAAGCTGTTTTCAAAAGTTATGTTTAACCTGAAATATTGTCTCAAACTGATGTTCTCAGACCGAGAGAATGACGTTTTCTAAGATTCTGCTGGAGCTCTGAATAGCAGTTTTCAAACATCAAATAAAGGGTTTATATAGCTATATATATCAATTTGCATCTGAAATAAACAAGAGAAACACTTATTCGAAGCTGTTTTCAAAAGTTATGTTTAACATGAAATACTGTCTCAAACTGATCTTCACAGGCTGAGAGAATGACGGTTTTCCAAGATTCTGCTGGAGCTCTGAATAACAGTTTTCAAACATCAAATAAAGGGTTTATATAGCTATATATATCAATTTGCATCAGAAATAAACAAGAGAAACACTTATTCGAAGCTGTTTTCAAAAGTTATGTTTAACCTGAAATATTGTCTCAAACTGATGTTCTCAGACCGAGAGAATGACGTTTTCTAAGATTCTGCTGGAGCTCTGAATAGCAGTTTTCAAACATCAAATAAAGGGTTTATATAGCTATATATAACAATTTGCATCTGAAATAAACAAGAGAAACATTTATTCGAAGCTGTTTTCAAAAGTTATGTTTAACCTTGAAATATTGTCTCAAACTGATCTTCACAGGCTGAGAGAATGACGTTTTCCAAGATTCTGCTGAAGCTCTGAATAGCAGTTTTCAAACATCAAATAAAGGATTTATATAGCTATATATATCAATTTGCATCTGAAATAAACAAGAGAAAAACTTATTCAAAGCTGTTTTCAAAAGTTATGTTTAACCTGAAATATTGTCTCAAACTGATGTTCTCAGACCGAGAGAATGACGTTTTCTAAGATTCTGCTGGAGCTCTGAATAGCAGTTTTCAAACATCAAATAAAGGGTTTATATAGCTATATATAACAATTTGCATCTGAAATAAACAATAGAAACATTTATTCGAAGCTGTTTTCAAAAGTTATGTTTAACCTGAAATATTGTCTCAAACTGATCTTCACAGGCTGAGAGAATGACGTTTTCCAAGATTCTGCTGAAGCTCTGAATAGCAGTTTTCAAACATCAAATAAAGGATTTATATAGCTATATATATCAATTTGCATCTGAAATAAACAAGAGAAAAACTTATTCAAAGCTGTTTTCAAAAGTTATGTTTAACCTGAAACATTGTCTCAAACTGATGTTCTCAGACTGAGAGAATGACGTTTTCTAAGATTCTGCTGGAGCTCTGAATAGCAGTTTTCAAACATCAAATAAAGGGTTTATATAGCTATATATAACAATTTGCATCTGAAATAAACAAGAGAAACACTTATTCGAAGCTGTTTTCAAAAGTTATGTTTAACCTGAAATATTGTCTCAAACTGATGTTCTCAGACTGAGAGAATGACGTTTTCTAAAATTCTGCTGGAGCTCTGAATAGCAGTTTTCAAACATCAAATAAAGGATTTATATAGCTATATATATCAATTTGCATCTGAAATAAACAAGAGAAAAACTTATTCAAAGCTGTTTTCAAAAGTTATGTTTAACCTGAAACATTGTCTCAAAATGATGTTCTCAGACTGAGAGAATGACGTTTTCTAAGATTCTGCTGGAGCTCTGAATAGCAGTTTTCAAACATCAAATAAAGGGTTTATATAGCTATATATATCAATTTGCATCTGAAATAAACAAGAGAAACACTTATTCGAAGCTGGTTTCAAAAGTTATGTTTAACCTGAAATATTGTCTCAAACTGATGTTCTCAGACCGAGAGAATGACGTTTTCTAAGATTCTGCTGGAGCTCTGAATAGCAGTTTTCAAACATCAAATAAAGGGTTTATATAGCTATATATATCAATTTGCATCTGAAATAAACAAGAGAAACACTTATTCGAAGCTGTTTTCAAAAGTTATGTTTAACCTGAAATATTGTCTCAAACTGATGTTCTCAGACCGAGAGAATGACGTTTTCTAAGATTCTGCTGGAGCTCTGAATAGCAGTTTTCAAACATCAAATAAAGGGTTTATATAGCTATATATATCAATTTGCATCTGAAATAAACAAGAGAAACATTTATTCGAAGCTGTTTTCAAAAGTTATGTTTAACCTGAAATATTGTCTCAAACTGATCTTCACAGGCTGAGAGAATGACGTTTTCCAAGATTCTGCTGAAGCTCTGAATAGCAGTTTTCAAACATCAAATAAAGGGTTTATATAGCTATATATATCAATTTGCATCTGAAATAAACAAGAGAAACACTTATTCGAAGCTGTTTTCAAAAGTTATGTTTAACCTGAAATATTGTCTCAAACTGATGTTCTCAGACCGAGAGAATGACGTTTTCTAAGATTCTGCTGGAGCTCTGAATAGCAGTTTTCAAACATCAAATAAAGGGTTTATATAGCTATATATAACAATTTGCATCTGAAATAAACAAGAGAAACATTTATTCGAAGCTGTTTTCAAAAGTTATGTTTAACCTGAAATATTGTCTCAAACTGATCTTCACAGGCTGAGAGAATGACGTTTTCCAAGATTCTGCTGAAGCTCTGAATAGCAGTTTTCAAACATCAAATAAAGGATTTATATAGCTATATATATCAATTTGCATCTGAAATAAACAAGAGAAAAACTTATTCAAAGCTGTTTTCAAAAGTTATGTTTAACCTGAAACATTGTCTCAAACTGATGTTCTCAGACTGAGAGAATGACGTTTTCTAAGATTCTGCTGGAGCTCTGAATAGCAGTTTTCAAACATCAAATAAAGGGTTTATATAGCTATATATATCAATTTGCATCAGAAATAAACAAGAGAAACACTTATTCGAAGCTGGTTTCAAAAGTTATGTTTAACCTGAAATATTGTCTCAAACTGATGTTCTCAGACCGAGAGAATGACGTTTTCTAAGATTCTGCTGGAGCTCTGAATAGCAGTTTTCAAACATCAAATAAAGGGTTTATATAGCTATATATATCAATTTGCATCTGAAATAAACAAGAGAAACATTTATTCGAAGCTGTTTTCAAAAGTTATGTTAAACCTGAAATATTGTCTCAAACTGATCTTCACAGGCTGAGAGAATGACGTTTTCCAAGATTCTGCTGAAGCTCTGAATAGCAGTTTTCAAACATCAAATAAAGGGCTTATATAGCTATATATATCAATTTGCATCAGAAATAAACAAGAGAAACACTTATTCGAAGCTGGTTTCAAAAGTTATGTTTAACCTGAAATATTGTCTCAAACTGATGTTCTCAGACCGAGAGAGTGACGTTTTCTAAGATTCTGCTGGAGCTCTGAATAGCAGTTTTCAAACATCAAATAAAGGGTTTATATAGCTATATATATCAATTTGCATCAGAAATAAACAAGAGAAACACTTATTCGAAGCTGTTTTCAAAAGTTATGTTTAACCTGAAATATTGTCTCAAACTGATGTTCTCAGACCGACAGAATGACGTTTTCTAAGATTCTGCTGGAGCTCTGAATAGCAGTTTTCAAACATCAAATAAAGGGTTTATATAGCTATATATATCAATTTGCATCTGAAATAAACAAGAGAAACACTTATTCGAAGCTGTTTTCAAAAGTTATGTTTAACATGAAATACTGTCTCAAACTGATCTTCACAGGCTGAGAGAATGACGTTTTCCAAGATTCTGCTGGAGCTCTGAATAACAGTTTTCAAACATCAAATAAAGGGTTTATATAGCTATATATATCAATTTGCATCAGAAATAAACAAGAGAAACACTTATTCGAAGCTGTTTTCAAAAGTTATGTTTAACCTGAAATATTGTCTCAAACTGATGTTCTCAGACCGAGAGAATGACGTTTTCTAAGATTCTGCTGGAGCTCTGAATAGCAGTTTTCAAACATCAAATAAAGGGTTTATATAGCTATATATAACAATTTGCATCTGAAATAAACAAGAGAAACATTTATTCAAAGCTGTTTTCAAAAGTTATGTTTAACCTGAAATATTGTCTCAAACTGATCTTCACAGGCTGAGAGAATGACGTTTTCCAAGATTCTGCTGAAGCTCTGAATAGCAGTTTTCAAACATCAAATAAAGGGCTTATATAGCTATATATATCAATTTGCATCTGAAATAAACAAGAGAAAAACTTATTCAAAGCTGTTTTCAAAAGTTATGTTTAACCTGAAACATTGTCTCAAACTGATGTTCTCAGACTGAGAGAATGACGTTTTCTAAGATTCTGCTGGAGCTCTGAATAGCAGTTTTCAAACATCAAATAAAGGGTTTATATAGCTATATATATCAATTTGCATCTGAAATAAACAAGAGAAACATTTATTCGAAGCTGTTTTCAAAAGTTATGTTTAACCTGAAATATTGTCTCAAACTGATGTTCTCAGACTGAGAGAATGACGTTTTCTAAGATTCTGCTGGAGCTCTGAATAGCAGTTTTCAAACATCAAATAAAGGGTTTATATAACTATATATATCAATTTGCATCAGAAATAAACAAGAGAAACACTTATTCGAAGCTGTTTTCAAAAGTTATGTTTAACCTGAAATATTGTCTCAAACTGATCTTCACAGGCTGAGAGAATGACGTTTTCCAAGATTCTGCTGGAGCTCTGAATAACAGTTTTCAAACATCAAATAAAGGGTTTATATAGCTATATATATCAATTTGCATCAGAAATAAACAAGAGAAACACTTATTCGAAGCTGTTTTCAAAAGTTATGTTTAACCTGAAATATTGTCTCAAACTGATGTTCTCAGACCGAGAGAATGACGTTTTCTAAGATTCTGCTGGAGCTCTGAATAGCAGTTTTCAAACATCAAATAAAGGGTTTATATAGCTATATATAACAATTTGCATCTGAAATAAACAAGAGAAACATTTATTCGAAGCTGTTTTCAAAAGTTATGTTTAACCTGAAATATTGTCTCAAACTGATCTTCACAGGCTGAGAGAATGACGTTTTCCAAGATTCTGCTGAAGCTCTGAATAGCAGTTTTCAAACATCAAATAAAGGATTTATATAGCTATATATATCAATTTGCATCTGAAATAAACAAGAGAAAAACTTATTCAAAGCTGTTTTCAAAAGTTATGTTTAACCTGAAATATTGTCTCAAACTGATGTTCTCAGACCGAGAGAATGACGTTTTCTAAGATTCTGCTGGAGCTCTGAATAGCAGTTTTCAAACATCAAATAAAGGGTTTATATAGCTATATATAACAATTTGCATCTGAAATAAACAAGAGAAACATTTATTCGAAGCTGTTTTCAAAAGTTATGTTTAACCTGAAATATTGTCTCAAACTGATCTTCACAGGCTGAGAGAATGACGTTTTCCAAGATTCTGCTGAAGCTCTGAATAGCAGTTTTCAAACATCAAATAAAGGATTTATATAGCTATATATATCAATTTGCATCTGAAATAAACAAGAGAAAAACTTATTCAAAGCTGTTTTCAAAAGTTATGTTTAACCTGAAACATTGTCTCAAACTGATGTTCTCAGACTGAGAGAATGACGTTTTCTAAGATTCTGCTGGAGCTCTGAATAGCAGTTTTCAAACATCAAATAAAGGGTTTATATAGCTATATATATCAATTTGCATCTGAAATAAACAAGAGAAACATTTATTCGAAGCCGTTTTCAAAAGTTATGTTTAACCTGAAATATTGTCTCAAACTGATGTTCTCAGACTGAGAGAATGACGTTTTCTAAGATTCTGCTGGAGCTCTGAATAGCAGTTTTCAAACATCAAATAAAGGGTTTATATAGCTATATATATCAATTTGCATCTGAAATAAACAAGAGAAACACTTATTCGAAGCTGTTTTCAAAAGTTATGTTTAACCTGAAATATTGTCTCAAACTGATGTTCTCAGACCGAGAGAATGACGTTTTCTAAGATTCTGCTGGAGCTCTGAATAGCAGTTTTCAAACATCAAATAAAGGGTTTATATAGCTATATATATCAATTTGCATCTGAAATAAACAAGAGAAACATTTATTCGAAGCTGTTTTCAAAAGTTATGTTTAACCTGAAATATTGTCTCAAACTGATCTTCACAGGCTGAGAGAATGACGTTTTCCAAGATTCTGCTGAAGCTCTGAATAGCAGTTTTCAAACATCAAATAAAGGGTTTATATAGCTATATATATCAATTTGCATCTGAAATAAACAAGAGAAAAACTTATTCAAAGCTGTTTTCAAAAGTTATGTTTAACCTGAAATATTGTCTCAAACTGATGTTCTCAGACCGAGAGAATGACGTTTTCTAAGATTCTGCTGGAGCTCTGAATAGCAGTTTTCAAACATCAAATAAAGGGTTTATATAGCTATATATATCAATTTGCATCTGAAATAAACAAGAGAAACACTTATTCGAAGCTGGTTTCAAAAGTTATGTTTAACCTGAAATATTGTCTCAAACTGATGTTCTCAGACCGAGAGAATGACGTTTTCTAAGATTCTGCTGGAACTCTGAATAGCAGTTTTCAAACATCAAATAAAGGGTTTATATAGCTATATATATCAATATGCATCAGAAATAAACAAGAGAAACACTTATTCGAAGCTGTTTTCAAAAGTTATGTTTAACCTGAAATATTGTCTCAAACTGATGTTCTCAGACCGAGAGAATGACGTTTTCTAAGATTCTGCTGGAGCTCTGAATAGCAGTTTTCAAACATCAAATAAAGGGTTTATATAGCTATATATATCAATTTGCATCTGAAATAAACAAGAGAAACACTTATTCGAAGCTGTTTTCAAAAGATATGTTTAACATGAAATACTGTCTCAAACTGATCTTCACAGGCTGAGAGAATGACGTTTTCCAAGATTCTGCTGGAGCTCTGAATAACAGTTTTCAAACATCAAATAAAGGGTTTATATAGCTATATATATCAATTTGCATCAGAAATAAACAAGAGAAACACTTATTCGAAGCTGTTTTCAAAAGTTATGTTTAACCTGAAATATTGTCTCAAACTGATGTTCTCAGACCGAGAGAATGACGTTTTCTAAGATTCTGCTGGAGCTCTGAATAGCAGTTTTCAAACATCAAATAAAGGGTTTATATAGCTATATATAACAATTTGCATCTGAAATAAACAAGAGAAACATTTATTCGAAGCTGTTTTCAAAAGTTATGTTTAACCTTGAAATATTGTCTCAAACTGATCTTCACAGGCTGAGAGAATGACGTTTTCCAAGATTCTGCTGAAGCTCTGAATAGCAGTTTTCAAACATCAAATAAAGGATTTATATAGCTATATATATCAATTTGCATCTGAAATAAACAAGAGAAAAACTTATTCAAAGCTGTTTTCAAAAGTTATGTTTAACCTGAAATATTGTCTCAAACTGATGTTCTCAGACCGAGAGAATGACGTTTTCTAAGATTCTGCTGGAGCTCTGAATAGCAGTTTTCAAACATCAAATAAAGGGTTTATATAGCTATATATAACAATTTGCATCTGAAATAAACAAGAGAAACATTTATTCGAAGCTGTTTTCAAAAGTTATGTTTAACCTGAAATATTGTCTCAAACTGATCTTCACAGGCTGAGAGAATGACGTTTTCCAAGATTCTGCTGAAGCTCTGAATAGCAGTTTTCAAACATCAAATAAAGGATTTATATAGCTATATATATCAATTTGCATCTGAAATAAACAAGAGAAAAACTTATTCAAAGCTGTTTTCAAAAGTTATGTTTAACCTGAAACATTGTCTCAAACTGATGTTCTCAGACTGAGAGAATGACTTTTTCTAAGATTCTGCTGGAGCTCTGAATAGCAGTTTTCAAACATCAAATAAAGGGTTTATATAGCTATATATAACAATTTGCATCTGAAATAAACAAGAGAAACACTTATTCGAAGCTGTTTTCAAAAGTTATGTTTAACCTGAAATATTGTCTCAAACTGATGTTCTCAGACTGAGAGAATGACGTTTTCTAAGATTCTGCTGGAGCTCTGAATAGCAGTTTTCAAACATCAAATAAAGGGTTTATATAGCTATATATATCAATTTGCATCTGAAATAAACAAGAGAAACACTTATTCGAAGCTGGTTTCAAAAGTTATGTTTAACCTGAAATATTGTCTCAAACTGATGTTCTCAGACCGAGAGAATGACGTTTTCTAAGATTCTGCTGGAGCTCTGAATAGCAGTTTTCAAACATCAAATAAAGGGTTTATATAGCTATATATATCAATTTGCATCTGAAATAAACAAGAGAAACACTTATTCGAAGCTGTTTTCAAAAGTTATGTTTAACCTGAAATATTGTCTCAAACTGATGTTCTCAGACCGAGAGAATGACGTTTTCTAAGATTCTGCTGGAGCTCTGAATAGCAGTTTTCAAACATCAAATAAAGGGTTTATATAGCTATATATATCAATTTGCATCTGAAATAAACAAGAGAAACATTTATTCGAAGCTGTTTTCAAAAGTTATGTTTAACCTGAAATATTGTCTCAAACTGATCTTCTCAGACTGAGAGAATGACGTTTTCAAAGATTCTGCTGGAGCTCTGAATAACAGTTTTAAAACATCAAATAAAGGGTTTATATAGCTATATATATCAATTTGCATCTGAAATAAACAAGAGAAACACTTATTCGAAGCTGTTTTCAAAAGTTATGTTTAACCTGAAATATTGTCTCAAACTGATGTTCTCAGACTGAGAGAATGACGTTTTCTAAGATTCTGCTGGAGCTCTGAATAGCAGTTTTCAAACATCAAATAAAGGGTTTATATAGCTATATATAACAATTTGCATCTGAAATAAACAAGAGAAACATTTATTCGAAGCTGTTTTCAAAAGTTATGTTTAACCTGAAATATTGTCTCAAACTGATCTTCACAGGCTGAGAGAATGACGTTTTCCAAGATTCTGCTGAAGCTCTGAATAGCAGTTTTCAAACATCAAATAAAGGGCTTATATAGTTATATATATCAATTTGCATCTGAAATAAACAAGAGAAACACTTATTCGAAGCTGGTTTCAAAAGTTATGTTTAACCTGAAATATTGTCTCAAACTGATGTTCTCAGACCGAGAGAATGACGTTTTCTAAGATTCTGCTGGAGCTCTGAATAGCAGTTTTCAAACATCAAATAAAGGGTTTATATAGCTATATATATCAATTTGCATCAGAAATAAACAAGAGAAACACTTATTCGAAGCTGTTTTCAAAAGTTATGTTTAACCTGAAATATTGTCTCAAACTGATGTTCTCAGACCGAGAGAATGACGTTTTCTAAGATTCTGCTGGAGCTCTGAATAGCAGTTTTCAAACATCAAATAAAGGGTTTATATAGCTATATATATCAATTTGCATCTGAAATAAACAAGAGAAACACTTATTCGAAGCTGTTTTCAAAAGTTATGTTTAACATGAAATACTGTCTCAAACTGATCTTCACAGGCTGAGAGAATGACGTTTTCCAAGATTCTGCTGGAGCTCTGAATAACAGTTTTCAAACATCAAATAAAGGGTTTATATAGCTATATATATCAATTTGCATCAGAAATAAACAAGAGAAACACTTATTCGAAGCTGTTTTCAAAAGTTATGTTTAACCTGAAATATTGTCTCAAACTGATGTTCTCAGACCGAGAGAATGACGTTTTCTAAGATTCTGCTGGAGCTCTGAATAGCAGTTTTCAAACATCAAATAAAGGGTTTATATAGCTATATATAACAATTTGCATCTGAAATAAACAAGAGAAACATTTATTCGAAGCTGTTTTCAAAAGTTATGTTTAACCTGAAATATTGTCTCAAACTGATCTTCACAGGCTGAGAGAATGACGTTTTCCAAGATTCTGCTGAAGCTCTGAATAGCAGTTTTCAAACATCAAATAAAGGATTTATATAGCTATATATATCAATTTGCATCTGAAATAAACAAGAGAAAAACTTATTCAAAGCTGTTTTCAAAAGTTATGTTTAACCTGAAATATTGTCTCAACTGATGTTCTCAGACCGAGAGAATGACGTTTTCTAAGATTCTGCTGGAGCTCTGAATAGCAGTTTTCAAACATCAAATAAAGGGTTTATATAGCTATATATAACAATTTGCATCTGAAATAAACAAGAGAAACATTTATTCGAAGCTGTTTTCAAAAGTTATGTTTAACCTGAAATATTGTCTCAAACTGATCTTCACAGGCTGAGAGAATGACGTTTTCCAAGATTCTGCTGAAGCTCTGAATAGCAGTTTTCAAACATCAGATAAAGGATTTATATAGCTATATATATCAATTTGCATCTGAAATAAACAAGAGAAAAACTTATTCAAAGCTGTTTTCAAAAGTTATGTTTAACCTGAAACATTGTCTCAAACTGATGTTCTCAGACTGAGAGAATGACGTTTTCTAAGATTCTGCTGGAGCTCTGAATAGCAGTTTTCAAACATCAAATAAAGGGTTTATATAGCTATATATATCAATTTGCATCTGAAATAAACAAGAGAAACATTTATTCGAAGCTGTTTTCAAAAGTTATGTTTAACCTGAAATATTGTCTCAAACTGATCTTCTCAGACTGAGAGAATGACGTTTTCCAAGATTCTGCTGGAGCTCTGAATAACAGTTTTAAAACATCAAATAAAGGGTTTATATAGCTATATATATCAATTTGCATCTGAAATAAACAAGAGAAACACTTATTCGAAGCTGTTTTCAAAAGTTATGTTTAACCTGAAATATTGTCTCAAACTGATGTTCTCAGACTGAGAGAATGACGTTTTCTAAGATTCTGCTGGAGCTCTGAATAGCAGTTTTCAAACATCAAATAAAGGGTTTATATAGCTATATATAACAATTTGCATCTGAAATAAACAAGAGAAACATTTATTCGAAGCTGTTTTCAAAAGTTATGTTTAACCTGAAATATTGTCTCAAACTGATCTTCACAGACTGAGAGAATGACGTTTTCCAAGATTCTGCTGAAGCTCTGAATAGCAGTTTTCAAACATCAAATAAAGGGTTTATATAGCTATATATAACAATTTGCATCTGAAATAAACAAGAGAAACACTTATTCGAAGCTGATTTCAAAAGTTATGTTTGACCTGAAATATTGTCTCAAACTGATGTTCTCAGACCGAGAGAATGACGTTTTCTAAGATTCTGCTGGAACTCTGAATAGCAGTTTTCAAACATCAAATAAAGGGTTTATATAGCTATATATATCAATTTGCATCAGAAATAAACAAGAGAAACACTTATTCGAAGCTGTTTTCAAAAGTTATGTTTAACCTGAAATATTGTCTCAAACTGATGTTCTCAGACCGAGAGAATGACGTTTTCTAAGATTCTGCAGGAGCTCTGAATAGCAGTTTTCAAACATCAAATAAAGGGTTTATATAGCTATATATATCAATTTGCATCTGAAATAAACAAGAGAAACACTTATTCGAAGCTGTTTTCAAAAGTTATGTTTAACATGAAATACTGTCTCAAACTGATCTTCACAGGCTGAGAGAATGACGTTTTCCAAGATTCTGCTGGAGCTCTGGATAACAGTTTTCAAACATCAAATAAAGGGTTTATATAGCTATATATATCAATTTGCATCAGAAATAAACAAGAGAAACACTTATTCGAAGCTGTTTTCAAAAGTTATGTTTAACCTGAAATATTGTCTCAAACTGAAGTTCTCAGACCGAGAGAATGACGTTTTCTAAGATTCTGCTGGAGCTCTGAATAGCAGTTTTCAAACATCAAATAAAGGGTTTATATAGCTATATGTAACAATTTGCATCTGAAATAAACAAGAGAAACATTTATTCGAAGCTGTTTTCAAAAGTTATGTTTAACCTGAAATATTGTCTCAAACTGATCTTCTCAGACTGAGAGAATGACGTTTTCCAAGATTCTGCTGGAGCTCTGAATAACAGTTTTCAAACATCAAATAAAGGGTTTATATAGCTATATATAACAATTTGCATCTGAAATAAACAAGAGAAACATTTATTCGAAGCTGTTTTCAAAAGTTATGTTTAACCTGAAATATTGTCTCAAACTGATCTTCACAGGCTGAGAGAATGACGTTTTCCAAGATTCTGCTGAAGCTCTGAATAGCAGTTTTCAAACATCAAATAAAGGGCTTATATAGTTATATATATCAATTTGCATCTGAAATAAACAAGAGAAACACTTATTCGAAGCTGGTTTCAAAAGTTATGTTTAACCTGAAATATTGTCTCAAACTGATGTTCTCAGACCGAGAGAATGACGTTTTCTAAGATTCTGCTGGAGCTCTGAATAGCAGTTTTCAAACATCAAATAAAGGGTTTATATAGCTATATATATCAATTTGCATCAGAAATAAACAAGAGAAACACTTATTCGAAGCTGTTTTCAAAAGTTATGTTTAACCTGAAATATTGTCTCAAACTGATGTTCTCAGACCGAGAGAATGACGTTTTCTAAGATTCTGCTGGAGCTCTGAATAGCAGTTTTCAAACATCAAATAAAGGGTTTATATAGCTATATATATCAATTTGCATCTGAAATAAACAAGAGAAACACTTATTCGAAGCTGTTTTCAAAAGTTATGTTTAACATGAAATACTGTCTCAAACTGATCTTCACAGGCTGAGAGAATGACGTTTTCCAAGATTCTGCTGGAGCTCTGAATAACAGTTTTCAAACATCAAATAAAGGGTTTATATAGCTATATATATCAATTTGCATCAGAAATAAACAAGAGAAACACTTATTCGAAGCTGTTTTCAAAAGTTATGTTTAACCTGAAATATTGTCTCAAACTGATGTTCTCAGACCGAGAGAATGACGTTTTCTAAGATTCTGCTGGAGCTCTGAATAGCAGTTTTCAAACATCAAATAAAGGGTTTATATAGCTATATATAACAATTTGCATCTGAAATAAACAAGAGAAACATTTATTCGAAGCTGTTTTCAAAAGTTATGTTTAACCTGAAATATTGTCTCAAACTGATCTTCACAGGCTGAGAGAATGACGTTTTCCAAGATTCTGCTGAAGCTCTGAATAGCAGTTTTCAAACATCAAATAAAGGATTTATATAGCTATATATATCAATTTGCATCTGAAATAAACAAGAGAAAAACTTATTCAAAGCTGTTTTCAAAAGTTATGTTTAACCTGAAATATTGTCTCAACTGATGTTCTCAGACCGAGAGAATGACGTTTTCTAAGATTCTGCTGGAGCTCTGAATAGCAGTTTTCAAACATCAAATAAAGGGTTTATATAGCTATATATAACAATTTGCATCTGAAATAAACAAGAGAAACATTTATTCGAAGCTGTTTTCAAAAGTTATGTTTAACCTGAAATATTGTCTCAAACTGATCTTCACAGGCTGAGAGAATGACGTTTTCCAAGATTCTGCTGAAGCTCTGAATAGCAGTTTTCAAACATCAAATAAAGGATTTATATAGCTATATATATCAATTTGCATCTGAAATAAACAAGAGAAAAACTTATTCAAAGCTGTTTTCAAAAGTTATGTTTAACCTGAAACATTGTCTCAAACTGATGTTCTCAGACTGAGAGAATGACGTTTTCTAAGATTCTGCTGGAGCTCTGAATAGCAGTTTTCAAACATCAAATAAAGGGTTTATATAGCTATATATATCAATTTGCATCTGAAATAAACAAGAGAAACATTTATTCGAAGCTGTTTTCAAAAGTTATGTTTAACCTGAAATATTGTCTCAAACTGATCTTCTCAGACTGAGAGAATGACGTTTTCCAAGATTCTGCTGGAGCTCTGAATAACAGTTTTAAAACATCAAATAAAGGGTTTATATAGCTATATATATCAATTTGCATCTGAAATAAACAAGAGAAACACTTATTCGAAGCTGTTTTCAAAAGTTATGTTTAACCTGAAATATTGTCTCAAACTGATGTTCTCAGACTGAGAGAATGACGTTTTCTAAGATTCTGCTGGAGCTCTGAATAGCAGTTTTCAAACATCAAATAAAGGGTTTATATAGCTATATATAACAATTTGCATCTGAAATAAACAAGAGAAACATTTATTCGAAGCTGTTTTCAAAAGTTATGTTTAACCTGAAATATTGTCTCAAACTGATCTTCACAGGCTGAGAGAATGACGTTTTCCAAGATTCTGCTGAAGCTCTGAATAGCAGTTTTCAAACATCAAATAAAGGGCTTATATAGTTATATATATCAATTTGCATCTGAAATAAACAAGAGAAACACTTATTCGAAGCTGATTTCAAAAGTTATGTTTGACCTGAAATATTGTCTCAAACTGATGTTCTCAGACCGAGAGAATGACGTTTTCTAAGATTCTGCTGGAACTCTGAATAGCAGTTTTCAAACATCAAATAAAGGGTTTATATAGCTATATATATCAATTTGCATCAGAAATAAACAAGAGAAACACTTATTCGAAGCTGTTTTCAAAAGTTATGTTTAACCTGAAATATTGTCTCAAACTGATGTTCTCAGACCGAGAGAATGACGTTTTCTAAGATTCTGCAGGAGCTCTGAATAGCAGTTTTCAAACATCAAATAAAGGGTTTATATAGCTATATATATCAATTTGCATCTGAAATAAACAAGAGAAACACTTATTCGAAGCTGTTTTCAAAAGTTATGTTTAACATGAAATACTGTCTCAAACTGATCTTCACAGGCTGAGAGAATGACGTTTTCCAAGATTCTGCTGGAGCTCTGGATAACAGTTTTCAAACATCAAATAAAGGGTTTATATAGCTATATATATCAATTTGCATCAGAAATAAACAAGAGAAACACTTATTCGAAGCTGTTTTCAAAAGTTATGTTTAACCTGAAATATTGTCTCAAACTGAAGTTCTCAGACCGAGAGAATGACGTTTTCTAAGATTCTGCTGGAGCTCTGAATAGCAGTTTTCAAACATCAAATAAAGGGTTTATATAGCTATATGTAACAATTTGCATCTGAAATAAACAAGAGAAACATTTATTCGAAGCTGTTTTCAAAAGTTATGTTTAACCTGAAATATTGTCTCAAACTGATCTTCTCAGACTGAGAGAATGACGTTTTCCAAGATTCTGCTGGAGCTCTGAATAACAGTTTTCAAACATCAAATAAAGGGTTTATATAGCTATATATAACAATTTGCATCTGAAATAAACAAGAGAAACATTTATTCGAAGCTGTTTTCAAAAGTTATGTTTAACCTGAAATATTGTCTCAAACTGATCTTCACAGGCTGAGAGAATGACGTTTTCCAAGATTCTGCTGAAGCTCTGAATAGCAGTTTTCAAACATCAAATAAAGGGCTTATATAGTTATATATATCAATTTGCATCTGAAATAAACAAGAGAAACACTTATTCGAAGCTGGTTTCAAAAGTTATGTTTAACCTGAAATATTGTCTCAAACTGATGTTCTCAGACCGAGAGAATGACGTTTTCTAAGATTCTGCTGGAACTCTGAATAGCAGTTTTCAAACATCAAATAAAGGGTTTATATAGCTATATATATCAATTTGCATCAGAAATAAACAAGAGAAACACTTATTCGAAGCTGTTTTCAAAAGTTATGTTTAACCTGAAATATTGTCTCAAACTGATGTTCTCAGACCGAGAGAATGACGTTTTCTAAGATTCTGCTGGAGCTCTGAATAGCAGTTTTCAAACATCAAATAAAGGGTTTATATAGCTATATATATCAATTTGCATCTGAAATAAACAAGAGAAACACTTATTCGAAGCTGTTTTCAAAAGTTATGTTTAACATGAAATACTGTCTCAAACTGATCTTCACAGGCTGAGAGAATGACGGTTTTCCAAGATTCTGCTGGAGCTCTGAATAACAGTTTTCAAACATCAAATAAAGGGTTTATATAGCTATATATATCAATTTGCATCAGAAATAAACAAGAGAAACACTTATTCAAAGCTGTTTTCAAAAGTTATGTTTAACCTGAAATATTGTCTCAAACTGATGTTCTCAGACCGAGAGAATGACGTTTTCTAAGATTCTGCTGGAGCTCTGAATAGCAGTTTTCAAACATCAAATAAAGGGTTTATATAGCTATATATAACAATTTGCATCTGAAATAAACAAGAGAAACATTTATTCGAAGCTGTTTTCAAAAGTTATGTTTAACCTTGAAATATTGTCTCAAACTGATCTTCACAGGCTGAGAGAATGACGTTTTCCAAGATTCTGCTGAAGCTCTGAATAGCAGTTTTCAAACATCAAATAAAGGATTTATATAGCTATATATATCAATTTGCATCTGAAATAAACAAGAGAAAAACTTATTCAAAGCTGTTTTCAAAAGTTATGTTTAACCTGAAATATTGTCTCAAACTGATGTTCTCAGACCGAGAGAATGACGTTTTCTAAGATTCTGCTGGAGCTCTGAATAGCAGTTTTCAAACATCAAATAAAGGGTTTATATAGCTATATATAACAATTTGCATCTGAAATAAACAAGAGAAACATTTATTCGAAGCTGTTTTCAAAAGTTATGTTTAACCTGAAATATTGTCTCAAACTGATCTTCACAGGCTGAGAGAATGACGTTTTCCAAGATTCTGCTGAAGCTCTGAATAGCAGTTTTCAAACATCAAATAAAGGATTTTTATAGCTATATATATCAATTTGCATCTGAAATAAACAAGAGAAAAACTTATTCAAAGCTGTTTTCAAAAGTTATGTTTAACCTGAAACATTGTCTCAAACTGATGTTCTCAGACTGAGAGAATGACGTTTTCTAAGATTCTGCTGGAGCTCTGAATAGCAGTTTTCAAACATCAAATAAAGGGTTTATATAGCTATATATAACAATTTGCATCTGAAATAAACAAGAGAAACACTTATTCGAAGCTGTTTTCAAAAGTTATGTTTAACCTGAAATATTGTCTCAAACTGATGTTCTCAGACTGAGAGAATGACGTTTTCTAAAATTCTGCTGGAGCTCTGAATAGCAGTTTTCAAACATCAAATAAAGGATTTATATAGCTATATATATCAATTTGCATCTGAAATAAACAAGAGAAAAACTTATTCAAAGCTGTTTTCAAAAGTTATGTTTAACCTGAAACATTGTCTCAAAATGATGTTCTCAGACTGAGAGAATGACGTTTTCTAAGATTCTGCTGGAGCTCTGAATAGCAGTTTTCAAACATCAAATAAAGGGTTTATATAGCTATATATATCAATTTGCATCTGAAATAAACAAGAGAAACACTTATTCGAAGCTGGTTTCAAAAGTTATGTTTAACCTGAAATATTGTCTCAAACTGATGTTCTCAGACCGAGAGAATGACGTTTTCTAAGATTCTGCTGGAGCTCTGAATAGCAGTTTTCAAACATCAAATAAAGGGTTTATATAGCTATATATATCAATTTGCATCTGAAATAAACAAGAGAAACATTTATTCGAAGCTGTTTTCAAAAGTTATGTTTAACCTGAAATATTGTCTCAAACTGATCTTCACAGGCTGAGAGAATGACGTTTTCCAAGATTCTGCTGAAGCTCTGAATAGCAGTTTTCAAACATCAAATAAAGGGTTTATATAGCTATATATATCAATTTGCATCTGAAATAAACAAGAGAAACACTTATTCGAAGCTGTTTTCAAAAGTTATGTTTAACCTGAAATATTGTCTCAAACTGATATTCTCAGACCGAGAGAATGACGTTTTCTAAGATTCTGCTGGAGCTCTGAATAGCAGTTTTCAAACATCAAATAAAGGGTTTATATAGCTATATATAACAATTTGCATCTGAAATAAACAAGAGAAACATTTATTCGAAGCTGTTTTC
Organism: Callionymus lyra; assembly: GCF_982586985.1. Classification (NCBI taxonomy): domain Eukaryota; kingdom Metazoa; phylum Chordata; class Actinopteri; order Syngnathiformes; family Callionymidae; genus Callionymus; species Callionymus lyra. Next base: position 622,014 of record NW_028258543.1, on the reverse strand, counting down.
AAAAGTTATGTTTAACCTGAAATATTGTCTCAAACTGATCTTCACAGGCTGAGAGAATGACGTTTTCCAAGATTCTGCTGAAGCTCTGAATAGCAGTTTTCAAACATCAAATAAAGGATTTATATAGCTATATATATCAATTTGCATCTGAAATAAACAAGAGAAAAACTTATTCAAAGCCGTTTTCAAAAGTTATGTTTAACCTGAAACATTGTCTCAAACTGATGTTCTCAGACTGAGAGAATGACGTTTTCTAAGATTCTGCTGGAGCTCTGAATAGCAGTTTTCAAACATCAAATAAAGGGTTTATATAGCTATATATATCAATTTGCATCTGAAATAAACAAGAGAAACATTTATTCGAAGCTGTTTTCAAAAGTTATGTTTAACCTGAAATATTGTCTCAAACTGATCTTCTCAGACTGAGAGAATGACGTTTTCCAAGATTCTACTGGAGCTCTGAATAACAGTTTTAAAACATCAAATAAAGGGTTTATATAACTATATATATCAATTTGCATCTGAAATAAACAAGAGAAACACTTATTCGAAGCTGTTTTCAAAAGTTATGTTTAACCTGAAATATTGTCTCAAACTGATGTTCTCAGACTGAGAGAATGACGTTTTCTAAGATTCTGCTGGAGCTCTGAATAGCAGTTTTCAAACATCAAATAAAGGGTTTATATAGCCATATATAACAATTTGCATCTGAAATAAACAAGAGAAACATTTATTCGAAGCTGTTTTCAAAAGTTATGTTAAACCTGAAATATTGTCTCAAACTGATCTTCACAGGCTGAGAGAATGACGTTTTCCAAGATTCTGCTGAAGCTCTGAATAGCAGTTTTCAAACATCAAATAAAGGGCTTATATAGCTATATATATCAATTTGCATCAGAAATAAACAAGAGAAACACTTATTCGAAGCTGGTTTCAAAAGTTATGTTTAACCTGAAATATTGTCTCAAACTGATGTTCTCAGACCGAGAGAATGACGTTTTCTAAGATTCTGCTGGAGCTCTGAATAGCAGTTTTCAAACATCAAATAAAGGGTTTATATAGCTATATATATCAATTTGCATCTGAAATAAACAAGAGAAACATTTATTCGAAGCTGTTTTCAAAAGTTATGTTTAACCTGAAATATTGTCTCAAACTGATGTTCTCAGACTGAGAGAATGACGTTTTCCAAGATTCTGCTGGAGCTCTGAATAACAGTTTTAAAACATCAAATAAAGGGTTTATATAGCTATATATATCAATTTGCATCTGAAATAAACAAGAGAAACACTTATTCGAAGCTGTTTTCAAAAGTTATGTTTAACCTGAAATATTGTCTCAAACTGATGTTCTCAGACCGAGAGAATGACGTTTTCTAAGATTCTGCTGGAGCTCTGAATAGCAGTTTTCAAACATCAAATAAAGGGTTTATACAGCTATATATATCAATTTGCATCTGAAATAAACAAGAGAAACATTTATTCGAAGCTGTTTTCAAAAGTTATGTTTAACCTGAAATATTGTCTCAAACTGATCTTCACAGGCTGAGAGAATGACGTTTTCCAAGATTCTGCTGAAGCTCTGAATAGCAGTTTTCAAACATCAAATAAAGGATTTATATAGCTATATATATCAATTTGCATCTGAAATAAACAAGAGAAAAACTTATTCAAAGCTGTTTTCAAAAGTTATGTTTAACCTGAAACATTGTCTCAAACTGATGTTCTCAGACTGAGAGAATGACGTTTTCTAAGATTCTGCTGGAGCTCTGAATAGCAGTTTTCAAACATCAAATAAAGGGTTTATATAGCTATATATATCAATTTGCATCTGAAATAAACAAGAGAAACATTTATTCGAAGCTGTTTTCAAAAGTTATGTTTAACCTGAAATATTGTCTCAAACTGATCTTCTCAGACTGAGAGAATGACGTTTTCCAAGATTCTGCTGGAGCTCTGAATAACAGTTTTAAAACATCAAATAAAGGGTTTATATAGCTATATATATCAATTTGCATCTGAAATAAACAAGAGAAACACTTATTCGAAGCTGTTTTCAAAAGTTATGTTTAACCTGAAATATTGTCTCAAACTGATGTTCTCAGACTGAGAGAATGACGTTTTCTAAGATTCTGCTGGAGCTCTGAATAGCAGTTTTCAAACATCAAATAAAGGGTTTATATAGCTATATATAACAATTTGCATCTGAAATAAACAAGAGAAACATTTATTCGAAGCTGTTTTCAAAAGTTATGTTTAACCTGAAATATTGTCTCAAACTGATCTTCACAGGCTGAGAGAATGACGTTTTCCAAGATTCTGCTGAAGCTCTGAATAGCAGTTTTCAAACATCAAATAAAGGGCTTATATAGTTATATATATCAATTTGCATCTGAAATAAACAAGAGAAACACTTATTCGAAGCTGGTTTCAAAAGTTATGTTTAACCTGAAATATTGTCTCAAACTGATGTTCTCAGACCGAGAGAATGACGTTTTCTAAGATTCTGCTGGAGCTCTGAATAGCAGTTTTCAAACATCAAATAAAGGGTTTATATAGCTATATATATCAATTTGCATCAGAAATAAACAAGAGAAACACTTATTCGAAGCTGTTTTCAAAAGTTATGTTTAACCTGAAATATTGTCTCAAACTGATGTTCTCAGACCGAGAGAATGACGTTTTCTAAGATTCTGCTGGAGCTCTGAATAGCAGTTTTCAAACATCAAATAAAGGGTTTATATAGCTATATATATCAATTTGCATCTGAAATAAACAAGAGAAACACTTATTCGAAGCTGTTTTCAAAAGTTATGTTTAACATGAAATACTGTCTCAAACTGATCTTCACAGGCTGAGAGAATGACGTTTTCCAAGATTCTGCTGGAGCTCTGAATAACAGTTTTCAAACATCAAATAAAGGGTTTATATAGCTATATATATCAATTTGCATCAGAAATAAACAAGAGAAACACTTATTCGAAGCTGTTTTCAAAAGTTATGTTTAACCTGAAATATTGTCTCAAACTGATGTTCTCAGACCGAGAGAATGACGTTTTCTAAGATTCTGCTGGAGCTCTGAATAGCAGTTTTCAAACATCAAATAAAGGGTTTATATAGCTATATATAACAATTTGCATCTGAAATAAACAAGAGAAACATTTATTCGAAGCTGTTTTCAAAAGTTATGTTAAACCTGAAATATTGTCTCAAACTGATCTTCACAGGCTGAGAGAATGACGTTTTCCAAGATTCTGCTGAAGCTCTGAATAGCAGTTTTCAAACATCAAATAAAGGGCTTATATAGCTATATATATCAATTTGCATCTGAAATAAACAAGAGAAACACTTATTCGAAGCTGGTTTCAAAAGTTATGTTTAACCTGAAATATTGTCTCAAACTGATGTTCTCAGACCGAGAGAATGACGTTTTCTAAGATTCTGCTGGAGCTCTGAATAGCAGTTTTCAAACATCAAATAAAGGGTTTATATAGCTATATATATCAATTTGCATCAGAAATAAACAAGAGAAACACTTATTCGAAGCTGTTTTCAAAAGTTATGTTTAACCTGAAATATTGTCTCAAACTGATGTTCTCAGACCGAGAGAATGACGTTTTCTAAGATTCTGCTGGAGCTCTGAATAGCAGTTTTCAAACATCAAATAAAGGGTTTATATAGCTATATATATCAATTTGCATTAGAAATAAACAAGAGAAACACTTATTCGAAGCTGTTTTCAAAAGTTATGTTTAACCTGAAATATTGTCTCAAACTGATGTTCTCAGACCGAGAGAATGACGTTTTCTAAGATTCTGATGGAGCTCTGAATAGCAGTTTTCAAACATCAAATAAAGGGTTTATATAGCTATATATATCAATTTGCATCTGAAATAAACAAGAGAAACACTTATTCGAAGCTGTTTTCAAAAGTTATGTTTAACATGAAATACTGTCTCAAACTGATCTTCACAGGCTGAGAGAATGACGTTTTCCAAGATTCTGCTGGAGCTCTGAATAACAGTTTTCAAACATCAAATAAAGGGTTTATATAGCTATATATATCAATTTGCATCAGAAATAAACAAGAGAAACACTTATTCGAAGCTGTTTTCAAAAGTTATGTTTAACCTGAAATATTGTCTCAAACTGATGTTCTCAGACCGAGAGAATGACGTTTTCTAAGATTCTGCTGGAGCTCTGAATAGCAGTTTTCAAACATCAAATAAAGGGTTTATATAGCTATATATAACAATTTGCATCTGAAATAAACAAGAGAAACATTTATTCGAAGCTGTTTTCAAAAGTTATGTTTAACCTGAAATATTGTCTCAAACTGATCTTCACAGGCTGAGAGAATGACGTTTTCCAAGATTCTGCTGAAGCTCTGAATAGCAGTTTTCAAACATCAAATAAAGGGTTTATATAGCTATATATATCAATTTGCATCTGAAATAAACAAGAGAAACACTTATTCGAAGCTGTTTTCAAAAGTTATGTTTAACCTGAAATATTGTCTCAAACTGATGTTCTCAGACTGAGAGAATGACGTTTTCTAAGATTCTGCTGGAGCTCTGAATAGCAGTTTTCAAACATCAAATAAAGGGTTTATATAGCTATATATAACAATTTGCATCTGAAATAAACAAGAGAAACATTTATTCGAAGCTGTTTTCAAAAGTTATGTTTAACCTGAAATATTGTCTCAAACTGATCTTCTCAGACTGAGAGAATGACGTTTTCCAAGATTCTGCTGGAGCTCTGAATAACCGTTTTCAAACATCAAATAAAGGGTTTATATAGCTATATATAACAATTTGCATCTGAAATAAACAAGAGAAACATTTATTCGAAGCTGTTTTCAAAAGTTATGTTAATCCTGAAATATTGTCTCAAACTGATCTTCACAGGCTGAGAGAATGACGTTTTCCAAGATTCTGCTGAAGCTCTGAATAGCAGTTTTCAAACATCAAATAAAGGGCTTATATAGCTATATATATCAATTTGCATCAGAAATAAACAAGAGAAACACTTATTCGAAGCTGGTTTCAAAAGTTATGTTTAACCTGAAATATTGTCTCAAACTGATGTTCTCAGACCGAGAGAATGACGTTTTCTAAGATTCTGCTGGAGCTCTGAATAACAGTTTTAAAACATCAAATAAAGGGTTTATATAGCTATATATATCAATTTGCATCTGAAATAAACAAGAGAAACACTTATTCGAAGCTGTTTTCAAAAGTTATGTTTAACCTGAAATATTGTCTCAAACTGATGTTCTCAGACTGAGAGAATGACGTTTTCTAAAATTCTGCTGGAGCTCTGAATAGCAGTTTTCAAACATCAAATAAAGGATTTATATAGCTATATATATCAATTTGCATCTGAAATAAACAAGAGAAAAACTTATTCAAAGCTGTTTTCAAAAGTTATGTTTAACCTGAAACATTGTCTCAAAATGATGTTCTCAGACTGAGAGAATGACGTTTTCTAAGATTCTGCTGGAGCTCTGAATAGCAGTTTTCAAACATCAAATAAAGGGTTTATATAGCTATATATATCAATTTGCATCTGAAATAAACAAGAGAAACACTTATTCGAAGCTGGTTTCAAAAGTTATGTTTAACCTGAAATATTGTCTCAAACTGATGTTCTCAGACCGAGAGAATGACGTTTTCTAAGATTCTGCTGGAGCTCTGAATAGCAGTTTTCAAACATCAAATAAAGGGTTTATATAGCTATATATATCAATTTGCATCTGAAATAAACAAGAGAAACACTTATTCGAAGCTGTTTTCAAAAGTTATGTTTAACCTGAAATATTGTCTCAAACTGATGTTCTCAGACCGAGAGAATGACGTTTTCTAAGATTCTGCTGGAGCTCTGAATAGCAGTTTTCAAACATCAAATAAAGGGTTTATATAGCTATATATATCAATTTGCATCTGAAATAAACAAGAGAAACATTTATTCGAAGCTGTTTTCAAAAGTTATGTTTAACCTGAAATATTGTCTCAAACTGATCTTCACAGGCTGAGAGAATGACGTTTTCCAAGATTCTGCTGAAGCTCTGAATAGCAGTTTTCAAACATCAAATAAAGGATTTATATAGCTATATATATCAATTTGCATCTGAAATAAACAAGAGAAAAACTTATTCAAAGCTGTTTTCAAAAGTTATGTTTAACCTGAAACATTGTCTCAAACTGATGTTCTCAGACTGAGAGAATGACGTTTTCTAAGATTCTGCTGGAGCTCTGAATAGCAGTTTTCAAACATCAAATAAAGGGTTTATATAGCTATATATATCAATTTGCATCTGAAATAAACAAGAGAAACATTTATTCGAAGCTGTTTTCAAAAGTTATGTTTAACCTGAAATATTGTCTCAAACTGATCTTCTCAGACTGAGAGAATGACGTTTTCCAAGATTCTGCTGGAGCTCTGAATAACAGTTTTAAAACATCAAATAAAGGGTTTATATAGCTATATATATCAATTTGCATCTGAAATAAACAAGAGAAACACTTATTCGAAGCTGTTTTCAAAAGTTATGTTTAACCTGAAATATTGTCTCAAACTGATGTTCTCAGACTGAGAGAATGACGTTTTCTAAGATTCTGCTGGAGCTCTGAATAGCAGTTTTCAAACATCAAATAAAGGGTTTATATAGCTATATATAACAATTTGCATCTGAAATAAACAAGAGAAACATTTATTCGAAGCTGTTTTCAAAAGTTATGTTTAACCTGAAATATTGTCTCAAACTGATCTTCACAGGCTGAGAGAATGACGTTTTCCAAGATTCTGCTGAAGCTCTGAATAGCAGTTTTCAAACATCAAATAAAGGGCTTATATAGTTATATATATCAATTTGCATCTGAAATAAACAAGAGAAACACTTATTCGAAGCTGGTTTCAAAAGTTATGTTTAACCTGAAATATTGTCTCAAACTGATGTTCTCAGACCGAGAGAATGACGTTTTCTAAGATTCTGCTGGAGCTCTGAATAGCAGTTTTCAAACATCAAATAAAGGGTTTATATAGCTATATATATCAATTTGCATCAGAAATAAACAAGAGAAACACTTATTCGAAGCTGTTTTCAAAAGTTATGTTTAACCTGAAATATTGTCTCAAACTGATGTTCTCAGACCGAGAGAATGACGTTTTCTAAGATTCTGCTGGAGCTCTGAATAGCAGTTTTCAAACATCAAATAAAGGGTTTATATAGCTATATATATCAATTTGCATCTGAAATAAACAAGAGAAACACTTATTCGAAGCTGTTTTCAAAAGTTATGTTTAACATGAAATACTGTCTCAAACTGATCTTCACAGGCTGAGAGAATGACGTTTTCCAAGATTCTGCTGGAGCTCTGAATAACAGTTTTCAAACATCAAATAAAGGGTTTATATAGCTATATATATCAATTTGCATCAGAAATAAACAAGAGAAACACTTATTCGAAGCTGTTTTCAAAAGTTATGTTTAACCTGAAATATTGTCTCAAACTGATGTTCTCAGACCGAGAGAATGACGTTTTCTAAGATTCTGCTGGAGCTCTGAATAGCAGTTTTCAAACATCAAATAAAGGGTTTATATAGCTATATATAACAATTTGCATCTGAAATAAACAAGAGAAACATTTATTCGAAGCTGTTTTCAAAAGTTATGTTAAACCTGAAATATTGTCTCAAACTGATCTTCACAGGCTGAGAGAATGACGTTTTCCAAGATTCTGCTGAAGCTCTGAATAGCAGTTTTCAAACATCAAATAAAGGGCTTATATAGCTATATATATCAATTTGCATCTGAAATAAACAAGAGAAACACTTATTCGAAGCTGGTTTCAAAAGTTATGTTTAACCTGAAATATTGTCTCAAACTGATGTTCTCAGACCGAGAGAATGACGTTTTCTAAGATTCTGCTGGAGCTCTGAATAGCAGTTTTCAAACATCAAATAAAGGGTTTATATAGCTATATATATCAATTTGCATCAGAAATAAACAAGAGAAACACTTATTCGAAGCTGTTTTCAAAAGTTATGTTTAACCTGAAATATTGTCTCAAACTGATGTTCTCAGACCGAGAGAATGACGTTTTCTAAGATTCTGCTGGAGCTCTGAATAGCAGTTTTCAAACATCAAATAAAGGGTTTATATAGCTATGTATATCAATTTGCATTAGAAATAAACAAGAGAAACACTTATTCGAAGCTGTTTTCAAAAGTTATGTTTAACCTGAAATATTGTCTCAAACTGATGTTCTCAGACCGAGAGAATGACGTTTTCTAAGATTCTGATGGAGCTCTGAATAGCAGTTTTCAAACATCAAATAAAGGGTTTATATAGCTATATATATCAATTTGCATCTGAAATAAACAAGAGAAACACTTATTCGAAGCTGTTTTCAAAAGTTATGTTTAACATGAAATACTGTCTCAAACTGATCTTCACAGGCTGAGAGAATGACGTTTTCCAAGATTCTGCTGGAGCTCTGAATAACAGTTTTCAAACATCAAATAAAGGGTTTATATAGCTATATATATCAATTTGCATCAGAAATAAACAAGAGAAACACTTATTCGAAGCTGTTTTCAAAAGTTATGTTTAACCTGAAATATTGTCTCAAACTGATGTTCTCAGACCGAGAGAATGACGTTTTCTAAGATTCTGCTGGAGCTCTGAATAGCAGTTTTCAAACATCAAATAAAGGGTTTATATAGCTATATATAACAATTTGCATCTGAAATAAACAAGAGAAACATTTATTCGAAGCTGTTTTCAAAAGTTATGTTTAACCTGAAATATTGTCTCAAACTGATCTTCACAGGCTGAGAGAATGACGTTTTCCAAGATTCTGCTGAAGCTCTGAATAGCAGTTTTCAAACATCAAATAAAGGGTTTATATAGCTATATATATCAATTTGCATCTGAAATAAACAAGAGAAACACTTATTCGAAGCTGTTTTCAAAAGTTATGTTTAACCTGAAATATTGTCTCAAACTGATGTTCTCAGACTGAGAGAATGACGTTTTCTAAGATTCTGCTGGAGCTCTGAATAGCAGTTTTCAAACATCAAATAAAGGGTTTATATAGCTATATATAACAATTTGCATCTGAAATAAACAAGAGAAACATTTATTCGAAGCTGTTTTCAAAAGTTATGTTTAACCTGAAATATTGTCTCAAACTGATCTTCTCAGACTGAGAGAATGACGTTTTCCAAGATTCTGCTGGAGCTCTGAATAACCGTTTTCAAACATCAAATAAAGGGTTTATATAGCTATATATAACAATTTGCATCTGAAATAAACAAGAGAAACATTTATTCGAAGCTGTTTTCAAAAGTTATGTTAAACCTGAAATATTGTCTCAAACTGATCTTCACAGGCTGAGAGAATGACGTTTTCCAAGATTCTGCTGAAGCTCTGAATAGCAGTTTTCAAACATCAAATAAAGGGCTTATATAGCTATATATATCAATTTGCATCAGAAATAAACAAGAGAAACACTTATTCGAAGCTGGTTTCAAAAGTTATGTTTAACCTGAAATATTGTCTCAAACTGATGTTCTCAGACCGAGAGAATGACGTTTTCTAAGATTCTGCTGGAGCTCTGAATAGCAGTTTTCAAACATCAAATAAAGGGTTTATATAGCTATATATATCAATTTGCATTAGAAATAAACAAGAGAAACACTTATTCGAAGCTGTTTTCAAAAGTTATGTTTAACCTGAAATATTGTCTCAAACTGATGTTCTCAGACCGAGAGAATGACGTTTTCTAAGATTCTGCTGGAGCTCTGAATAGCAGTTTTCAAACATCAAATAAAGGGTTTATATAGCTATATATATCAATTTGCATCTGAAATAAACAAGAGAAACACTTATTCGAAGCTGTTTTCAAAAGTTATGTTTAACATGAAATACTGTCTCAAACTAATCTTCACAGGCTGAGAGAATGACGTTTTCTAAGATTCTGCTGGAGCTCTGAATAGCAGTTTTCAAACATCAAATAAAGGGTTTATATAGCTATATATATCAATTTGCATCTGAAATAAACAAGAGAAACATTTATTCGAAGCTGTTTTCAAAAGTTATGTTTAACCTGAAATATTGTCTCAAACTGATCTTCACAGGCTGAGAGAATGACGTTTTCCAAGATTCTGCTGAAGCTCTGAATAGCAGTTTTCAAACATCAAATAAAGGGTTTATATAGCTATATATATCAATTTGCATCTGAAATAAACAAGAGAAACACTTATTCGAAGCTGTTTTCAAAAGTTATGTTTAACCTGAAATATTGTCTCAAACTGATGTTCTCAGACCGAGAGAATGACGTTTTCTAAGATTCTGCTGGAGCTCTGAATAGCAGTTTTCAAACATCAAATAAAGGGTTTATATAGCTATATATAACAATTTGCATCTGAAATAAACAAGAGAAACATTTAATCGAAGCTGTTTTCAAAAGTTATGTTTAACCTGAAATATTGTCTCAAACTGATCTTCACAGGCTGAGAGAATGACGTTTTCCAAGATTCTGCTGAAGCTCTGAATAGCAGTTTTCAAACATCAAATAAAGGATTTATATAGCTATATATATCAATTTGCATCTGAAATAAACAAGAGAAACACTTATTCGAAGCTGTTTTCAAAAGTTATGTTTAACCTGAAATATTGTCTCAAACTGATGTTCTCAGACTGAGAGAATGACGTTTTCTAAGATTCTGCTGGAGCTCTGAATAGCAGTTTTCAAACATCAAATAAAGGGTTTATATAGCTATATATAACAATTTGCATCTGTAATAAACAAGAGAAACATTTATTCGAAGCTGTTTTCAAAAGTTATGTTAAACCTGAAATATTGTCTCAAACTGATCTTCACAGGCTGAGAGAATGACGTTTTCCAAGATTCTGCTGAAGCTCTGAATAGCAGTTTTCAAACATCAAATAAAGGGCTTATATAGCTATATATATCAATTTGCATCTGAAATAAACAAGAGAAACACTTATTCGAAGCTGGTTTCAAAAGTTATGTTTAACCTGAAATATTGTCTCAAACTGATGTTCTCAGACCGAGAGAATGACGTTTTCTAAGATTCTGCTGGAGCTCTGAATAGCAGTTTTCAAACATCAAATAAAGGGTTTATATAGCTATATATATCAATTTGCATCAGAAATAAACAAGAGAAACACTTATTCGAAGCTGTTTTCAAAAGTTATGTTTAACCTGAAATATTGTCTCAAACTGATGTTCTCAGACCGAGAGAATGACGTTTTCTAAGATTCTGCTGGAGCTCTGAATAGCAGTTTTCAAACATCAAATAAAGGGTTTATATAGCTATATATATCAATTTGCATCTGAAATAAACAAGAGAAACACTTATTCGAAGCTGTTTTCAAAAGTTATGTTTAACATGAAATACTGTCTCAAACTGATCTTCACAGGCTGAGAGAATGACGTTTTCCAAGATTCTGCTGGAGCTCTGAATAACAGTTTTCAAACATCAAATAAAGGGTTTATATAGCTATATATATCAATTTGCATCAGAAATAAACAAGAGAAACACTTATTCGAAGCTGTTTTCAAAAGTTATGTTTAACCTGAAATATTGTCTCAAACTGATGTTCTCAGACCGAGAGAATGACGTTTTCTAAGATTCTGCTGGAGCTCTGAATAGCAGTTTTCAAACATCAAATAAAGGGTTTATATAGCTATATATAACAATTCGCATCTGAAATAAACAAGAGAAACATTTATTCGAAGCTGTTTTCAAAAGTTATGTTTAACCTGAAATATTGTCTCAAACTGATCTTCACAGGCTGAGAGAATGACGTTTTCCAAGATTCTGCTGAAGCTCTGAATAGCAGTTTTCAAACATCAAATAAAGGATTTATATAGCTATATATATCAATTTGCATCTGAAATAAACAAGAGAAACATTTATTCGAAGCTGTTTTCAAAAGTTATGTTTAACCTGAAATATTGTCTCAAACTGATGTTCTCAGACTGAGAGAATGAAGTTTTCTAAGATTCTACTGGAGCTCTGAATAGCAGTTTTCAAACATCAAATAAAGGGTTTATATAGCTATATATATCAATTTGCATCTGAAATAAACAAGAGAAACACTTATTCGAAGCTGTTTTCAAAAGTTATGTTTAACCTGAAATATTGTCTCAAACTGATGTTCTCAGACCGAGAGAATGACGTTTTCTAAGATTCTGCTGGAGCTCTGAATAGCAGTTTTCAAACATCAAATAAAGGGTTTATATAGCTATATATATCAATTTGCATCTGAAATAAACAAGAGAAACATTTATTCGAAGCTGTTTTCAAAAGTTATGTTTAACCTGAAATATTGTCTCAAACTGATCTTCACAGGCTGAGAGAATGACGTTTTCCAAGATTCTGCTGAAGCTCTGAATAGCAGTTTTCAAACATCAAATAAAGGGTTTATATAGCTATATATATCAATTTGCATCTGAAATAAACAAGAGAAACACTTATTCGAAGCTGTTTTCAAAAGTTATGTTTAACCTGAAATATTGTCTCAAACTGATGTTCTCAGACCGAGAGAATGACGTTTTCTAAGATTCTGCTGGAGCTCTGAATAGCAGTTTTCAAACATCAAATAAAGGGTTTATATAGCTATATATAACAATTTGCATCTGAAATAAACAAGAGAAACATTTATTCGAAGCTGTTTTCAAAAGTTATGTTTAACCTGAAATATTGTCTCAAACTGATCTTCACAGGCTAAGAGAATGACGTTTTCCAAGATTCTGCTGAAGCTCTGAATAGCAGTTTTCAAACATCAAATAAAGGATTTATATAGCTATATATATCAATTTGCATCTGAAATAAACAAGAGAAAAACTTATTCAAAGCTGTTTTCAAAAGTTATGTTTAACCTGAAACATTGTCTCAAACTGATGTTCTCAGACTGAGAGAATGACGTTTTCTAAGATTCTGCTGGAGCTCTGAATAGCAGTTTTCAAACATCAAATAAAGGGTTTATATAGCTATATATATCAATTTGCATCTGAAATAAACAAGAGAAACATTTATTCGAAGCTGTTTTCAAAAGTTATGTTTAACCTGAAATATTGTCTCAAACTGATCTTCTCAGACTGAGAGAATGACGTTTTCCAAGATTCTGCTGGAGCTCTGAATAACAGTTTTAAAACATCAAATAAAGGGTTTATATAGCTATATATATCAATTTGCATCTGAAATAAACAAGAGAAACACTTATTCGAAGCTGTTTTCAAAAGTTATGTTTAACCTGAAATATTGTCTCAAACTGATGTTCTCAGACTGAGAGAATGACGTTTTCTAAGATTCTGCTGGAGCTCTGAATAGCAGTTTTCAAACATCAAATAAAGGGTTTATATAGCTATATATAACAATTTGCATCTGAAATAAACAAGAGAAACATTTATTCGAAGCTGTTTTCAAAAGTTATGTTTAACCTGAAATATTGTCTCAAACTGATCTTCACAGGCTGAGAGAATGACGTTTTCCAAGATTCTGCTGAAGCTCTGAATAGCAGTTTTCAAACATCAAATAAAGGGCTTATATAGTTATATATATCAATTTGCATCTGAAATAAACAAGAGAAACACTTATTCGAAGCTGGTTTCAAAAGTTATGTTTAACCTGAAATATTGTCTCAAACTGATGTTCTCAGACCGAGAGAATGACGTTTTCTAAGATTCTGCTGGAGCTCTGAATAGCAGTTTTCAAACATCAAATAAAGGGTTTATATAGCTATATATATCAATTTGCATCAGAAATAAACAAGAGAAACACTTATTCGAAGCTGTTTTCAAAAGTTATGTTTAACCTGAAATATTGTCTCAAACTGATGTTCTCAGACCGAGAGAATGACGTTTTCTAAGATTCTGCTGGAGCTCTGAATAGCAGTTTTCAAACATCAAATAAAGGGTTTATATAGCTATATATATCAATTTGCATCTGAAATAAACAAGAGAAACACTTATTCGAAGCTGTTTTCAAAAGTTATGTTTAACATGAAATACTGTCTCAAACTGATCTTCACAGGCTGAGAGAATGACGTTTTCCAAGATTCTGCTGGAGCTCTGAATAGCAGTTTTCAAACATCAAATAAAGGGTTTATATAGCTATATATATCAATTTGCATCAGAAATAAACAAGAGAAACACTTATTCGAAGCTGTTTTCAAAAGTTATGTTTAACCTGAAATATTGTCTCAAACTGATCTTCACAGGCTGAGAGAATGACGTTTTCCAAGATTCTGCTGGAGCTCTGAATAGCAGTTTTCAAACATCAAATAAAGGGTTTATATAGCTATATATAACAATTTGCATCTGAAATAAACAAGAGAAACATTTATTCGAAGCTGTTTTCAAAAGTTATGTTTAACCTGAAATATTGTCTCAAACTGATCTTCACAGGCTGAGAGAATGACGTTTTCCAAGATTCTGCTGAAGCTCTGAATAGCAGTTTTCAAACATCAAATAAAGGATTTATATAGCTATATATATCAATTTGCATCTGAAATAAACAAGAGAAAAACTTATTCAAAGCTGTTTTCAAAAGTTATGTTTAACCTGAAATATTGTCTCAAACTGATGTTCTCAGACCGAGAGAATGACGTTTTCTAAGATTCTGCTGGAGCTCTGAATAGCAGTTTTCAAACATCAAATAAAGGGTTTATATAGCTATATATAACAATTTGCATCTGAAATAAACAAGAGAAACATTTATTCGAAGCTGTTTTCAAAAGTTATGTTTAACCTGAAATATTGTCTCAAACTGATCTTCACAGGCTGAGAGAATGAAGTTTTCCAAGATTCTGCTGAAGCTCTGAATAGCAGTTTTCAAACATCAAATAAAGGGCTTATATAGTTATATATATCAATTTGCATCTGAAATAAACAAGAGAAACACTTATTCGAAGCTGGTTTCAAAAGTTATGTTTAACCTGAAATATTGTCTCAAACTGATGTTCTCAGACCGAGAGAATGACGTTTTCTAAGATTCTGCTGGAGCTCTGAATAGCAGTTTTCAAACATCAAATAAAGGGTTTATATAGCTATATATATCAATTTGCATCTGAAATAAACAAGAGAAACACTTATTCGAAGCTGTTTTCAAAAGTTATGTTTAACATGAAATACTGTCTCAAACTGATCTTCACAGGCTGAGAGAATGACGTTTTCCAAGATTCTGCTGGAGCTCTGAATAACAGTTTTCAATATCAAATAAAGGGTTTATATAGCTATATATATCAATTTGCATCAGAAATAAACAAGAGAAACACTTATTCGAAGCTGTTTTCAAAAGTTATGTTTAACCTGAAATATTGTCTCAAACTGATGTTCTCAGACCGAGAGAATGACGTTTTCTAAGATTCTGCTGGAGCTCTGAATAGCAGTTTTCAAACATCAAATAAAGGGTTTATATAGCTATATATAACAATTTGCATCTGAAATAAACAAGAGAAACATTTATTCGAAGCTGTTTTCAAAAGTTATGTTTAACCTGAAATATTGTCTCAAACTGATCTTCTCAGACTGAGAGAATGACGTTTTCCAAGATTCTGCTGGAGCTCTGAATAACAGTTTTAAAACATCAAATAAAGGGTTTATATAGCTATATATATCAATTTGCATCTGAAATAAACAAGAGAAACACTTATTCGAAGCTGTTTTCAAAAGTTATGTTTAACCTGAAATATTGTCTCAAACTGATGTTCTCAGACTGAGAGAATGACGTTTTCTAAGATTCTGCTGGAGCTCTGAATAGCAGTTTTCAAACATCAAATAAAGGGTTTATATAGCTATATATAACAATTTGCATCTGAAATAAACAAGAGAAACATTTATTCGAAGCTGTTTTCAAAAGTTATGTTTAACCTGAAATATTGTCTCAAACTGATCTTCACAGGCTGAGAGAATGACGTTTTCCAAGATTCTGCTGAAGCTCTGAATAGCAGTTTTCAAACATCAAATAAAGGGCTTATATAGTTATATATATCAATTTGCATCTGAAATAAACAAGAGAAACACTTATTCGAAGCTGGTTTCAAAAGTTATGTTTAACCTGAAATATTGTCTCAAACTGATGTTCTCAGACCGAGAGAATGACGTTTTCTAAGATTCTGCTGGAACTCTGAATAGCAGTTTTCAAACATCAAATAAAGGGTTTATATAGCTATATATATCAATATGCATCAGAAATAAACAAGAGAAACACTTATTCGAAGCTGTTTTCAAAAGTTATGTTTAACCTGAAATATTGTCTCAAACTGATGTTCTCAGACCGAGAGAATGACGTTTTCTAAGATTCTGCTGGAGCTCTGAATAGCAGTTTTCAAACATCAAATAAAGGGTTTATATAGCTATATATATCAATTTGCATCTGAAATAAACAAGAGAAACACTTATTCGAAGCTGTTTTCAAAAGATATGTTTAACATGAAATACTGTCTCAAACTGATCTTCACAGGCTGAGAGAATGACGTTTTCCAAGATTCTGCTGGAGCTCTGAATAACAGTTTTCAAACATCAAATAAAGGGTTTATATAGCTATATATATCAATTTGCATCAGAAATAAAGAAGAGAAACACTTATTCGAAGCTGTTTTCAAAAGTTATGTTTAACCTGAAATATTGTCTCAAACTGATGTTCTCAGACCGAGAGAATGACGTTTTCTAAGATTCTGCTGGAGCTCTGAATAGCAGTTTTCAAACATCAAATAAAGGGTTTATATAGCTATATATAACAATTTGCATCTGAAATAAACAAGAGAAACATTTATTCGAAGCTGTTTTCAAAAGTTATGTTTAACCTTGAAATATTGTCTCAAACTGATCTTCACAGGCTGAGAGAATGACGTTTTCCAAGATTCTGCTGAAGCTCTGAATAGCAGTTTTCAAACATCAAATAAAGGATTTATATAGCTATATATATCAATTTGCATCTGAAATAAACAAGAGAAAAACTTATTCAAAGCTGTTTTCAAAAGTTATGTTTAACCTGAAATATTGTCTCAAACTGATGTTCTCAGACCGAGAGAATGACGTTTTCTAAGATTCTGCTGGAGCTCTGAATAGCAGTTTTCAAACATCAAATAAAGGGTTTATATAGCTATATATAACAATTTGCATCTGAAATAAACAAGAGAAACATTTATTCGAAGCTGTTTTCAAAAGTTATGTTTAACCTGAAATATTGTCTCAAACTGATCTTCACAGGCTGAGAGAATGACGTTTTCCAAGATTCTGCTGAAGCTCTGAATAGCAGTTTTCAAACATCAAATAAAGGATTTATATAGCTATATATATCAATTTGCATCTGAAATAAACAAGAGAAAAACTTATTCAAAGCTGTTTTCAAAAGTTATGTTTAACCTGAAACATTGTCTCAAACTGATGTTCTCAGACTGAGAGAATGACGTTTTCTAAGATTCTGCTGGAGCTCTGAATAGCAGTTTTCAAACATCAAATAAAGGGTTTATATAGCTATATATAACAATTTGCATCTGAAATAAACAAGAGAAACACTTATTCGAAGCTGTTTTCAAAAGTTATGTTTAACCTGAAATATTGTCTCAAACTGATGTTCTCAGACTGAGAGAATGACGTTTTCTAAGATTCTGCTGGAGCTCTGAATAGCAGTTTTCAAACATCAAATAAAGGGTTTATATAGCTATATATATCAATTTGCATCTGAAATAAACAAGAGAAACACTTATTCGAAGCTGGTTTCAAAAGTTATGTTTAACCTGAAATATTGTCTCAAACTGATGTTCTCAGACCGAGAGAATGACGTTTTCTAAGATTCTGCTGGAGCTCTGAATAGCAGTTTTCAAACATCAAATAAAGGGTTTATATAGCTATATATATCAATTTGCATCTGAAATAAACAAGAGAAACACTTATTCGAAGCTGTTTTCAAAAGTTATGTTTAACCTGAAATATTGTCTCAAACTGATGTTCTCAGACCGAGAGAATGACGTTTTCTAAGATTCTGCTGGAGCTCTGAATAGCAGTTTTCAAACATCAAATAAAGGGTTTATATAGCTATATATATCAATTTGCATCTGAAATAAACAAGAGAAACATTTATTCGAAGCTGTTTTCAAAAGTTATGTTTAACCTGAAATATTGTCTCAAACTGACCTTCTCAGACTGAGAGAATGACGTTTTCAAAGATTCTGCTGGAGCTCTGAATAACAGTTTTAAAACATCAAATAAAGGGTTTATATAGCTATATATATCAATTTGCATCTGAAATAAACAAGAGAAACACTTATTCGAAGCTGTTTTCAAAAGTTATGTTTAACCTGAAATATTGTCTCAAACGGATGTTCTCAGACTGAGAGAATGACGTTTTCTAAGATTCTGCTGGAGCTCTGAATAGCAGTTTTCAAACATCAAATAAAGGGTTTATATAGCTATATATAACAATTTGCATCTGAAATAAACAAGAGAAACATTTATTCGAAGCTGTTTTCAAAAGTTATGTTTAACCTGAAATATTGTCTCAAACTGATGTTCTCAGACCGAGAGAATGACGTTTTCTAAGATTCTGCTGGAGCTCTGAATAGCAGTTTTCAAACATCAAATAAAGGGTTTATATAGCTATATATATCAATTTGCATCTGAAATAAACAAGAGAAACACTTATTCGAAGCTGTTTTCAAAAGTTATGTTTAACCTGAAATATTGTCTCAAACTGATGTTCTCAGACCGAGAGAATGACGTTTTCTAAGATTCTGCTGGAGCTCTGAATAGCAGTTTTCAAACATCAAATAAAGGGTTTATATAGCTATATATATCAATTTGCATCTGAAATAAACAAGAGAAACATTTATTCGAAGCTGTTTTCAAAAGTTATGTTTAACCTGAAATATTGTCTCAAACTGATCTTCTCAGACTGAGAGAATGACGTTTTCAAAGATTCTGCTGGAGCTCTGAATAACAGTTTTCAAACATCAAATAAAGGGTTTATATAGCTATATATATCAATTTGCATCTGAAATAAACAAGAGAAACACTTATTCGAAGCTGTTTTCAAAAGTTATGTTTAACCTGAAATATTGTCTCAAACGGATGTTCTCAGACTGAGAGAATGACGTTTTCTAAGATTCTGCTGGAGCTCTGAATAGCAGTTTTCAAACATCAAATAAAGGGTTTATATAGCTATATATAACAATTTGCATCTGAAATAAACAAGAGAAACATTTATTCGAAGCTGTTTTCAAAAGTTATGTTTAACCTGAAATATTGTCTCAAACTGATCTTCACAGGCTGAGAGAATGACGTTTTCCAAGATTCTGCTGAAGCTCTGAATAGCAGTTTTCAAACATCAAATAAAGGGCTTATATAGTTATATATATCAATTTGCATCTGAAATAAACAAGAGAAACACTTATTCGAAGCTGGTTTCAAAAGTTATGTTTAACCTGAAATATTGTCTCAAACTGATGTTCTCAGACCGAGAGAATGACGTTTTCTAAGATTCTGCTGGAGCTCTGAATAGCAGTTTTCAAACATCAAATAAAGGGTTTATATAGCTATATATATCAATTTGCATCAGAAATAAACAAGAGAAACACTTATTCGAAGCTGTTTTCAAAAGTTATGTTTAACCTGAAATATTGTCTCAAACTGATGTTCTCAGACCGAGAGAATGACGTTTTCTAAGATTCTGCTGGAGCTCTGAATAGCAGTTTTCAAACATCAAATAAAGGGTTTATATAGCTATATATATCAATTTGCATCTGAAATAAACAAGAGAAACACTTATTCGAAGCTGTTTTCAAAAGTTATGTTTAACATGAAATACTGTCTCAAACTGATCTTCACAGGCTGAGAGAATGACGTTTTCCAAGATTCTGCTGGAGCTCTGAATAACAGTTTTCAAACATCAAATAAAGGGTTTATATAGCTATATATATCAATTTGCATCAGAAATAAACAAGAGAAACACTTATTCGAAGCTGTTTTCAAAAGTTATGTTTAACCTGAAATATTGTCTCAAACTGATGTTCTCAGACCGAGAGAATGACGTTTTCTAAGATTCTGCTGGAGCTCTGAATAGCAGTTTTCAAACATCAAATAAAGGGTTTATATAGCTATATATAACAATTTGCATCTGAAATAAACAAGAGAAACATTTATTCGAAGCTGTTTTCAAAAGTTATGTTTAACCTGAAATATTGTCTCAAACTGATCTTCACAGGCTGAGAGAATGACGTTTTCCAAGATTCTGCTGAAGCTCTGAATAGCAGTTTTCAAACATCAAATAAAGGATTTATATAGCTATATATATCAATTTGCATCTGAAATAAACAAGAGAAAAACTTATTCAAAGCTGTTTTCAAAAGTTATGTTTAACCTGAAATATTGTCTCAAACTGATGTTCTCAGACCGAGAGAATGACGTTTTCTAAGATTCTGCTGGAGCTCTGAATAGCAGTTTTCAAACATCAAATAAAGGGTTTATATAGCTATATATAACAATTTGCATCTGAAATAAACAAGAGAAACATTTATTCGAAGCTGTTTTCAAAAGTTATGTTTAACCTGAAATATTGTCTCAAACTGATCTTCACAGGCTGAGAGAATGACGTTTTCCAAGATTCTGCTGAAGCTCTGAATAGCAGTTTTCAAACATCAAATAAAGGATTTATATAGCTATATATATCAATTTGCATCTGAAATAAACAAGAGAAAAACTTATTCAAAGCTGTTTTCAAAAGTTATGTTTAACCTGAAACATTGTCTCAAACTGATGTTCTCAGACTGAGAGAATGACGTTTTCTAAGATTCTGCTGGAGCTCTGAATAGCAGTTTTCAAACATCAAATAAAGGGTTTATATAGCTATATATATCAATTTGCATCTGAAATAAACAAGAGAAACATTTATTCGAAGCTGTTTTCAAAAGTTATGTTTAACCTGAAATATTGTCTCAAACTGATCTTCTCAGACTGAGAGAATGACGTTTTCCAAGATTCTGCTGGAGCTCTGAATAACAGTTTTAAAACATCAAATAAAGGGTTTATATAGCTATATATATCAATTTGCATCTGAAATAAACAAGAGAAACACTTATTCGAAGCTGTTTTCAAAAGTTATGTTTAACCTGAAATATTGTCTCAAACTGATGTTCTCAGACTGAGAGAATGACGTTTTCTAAGATTCTGCTGGAGCTCTGAATAGCAGTTTTCAAACATCAAATAAAGGGTTTATATAGCTATATATAACAATTTGCATCTGAAATAAACAAGAGAAACATTTATTCGAAGCTGTTTTCAAAAGTTATGTTTAACCTGAAATATTGTCTCAAACTGATCTTCACAGGCTGAGAGAATGACGTTTTCCAAGATTCTGCTGAAGCTCTGAATAGCAGTTTTCAAACATCAAATAAAGGGCTTATATAGTTATATATATCAATTTGCATCTGAAATAAACAAGAGAAACACTTATTCGAAGCTGGTTTCAAAAGTTATGTTTGACCTGAAATATTGTCTCAAACTGATGTTCTCAGACCGAGAGAATGACGTTTTCTAAGATTCTGCTGGAACTCTGAATAGCAGTTTTCAAACATCAAATAAAGGGTTTATATAGCTATATATATCAATTTGCATCAGAAATAAACAAGAGAAACACTTATTCGAAGCTGTTTTCAAAAGTTATGTTTAACCTGAAATATTGTCTCAAACTGATGTTCTCAGACCGAGAGAATGACGTTTTCTAAGATTCTGCAGGAGCTCTGAATAGCAGTTTTCAAACATCAAATAAAGGGTTTATATAGCTATATATATCAATTTGCATCTGAAATAAACAAGAGAAACACTTATTCGAAGCTGTTTTCAAAAGTTATGTTTAACATGAAATACTGTCTCAAACTGATCTTCACAGGCTGAGAGAATGACGTTTTCCAAGATTCTGCTGGAGCTCTGGATAACAGTTTTCAAACATCAAATAAAGGGTTTATATAGCTATATATATCAATTTGCATCAGAAATAAACAAGAGAAACACTTATTCGAAGCTGTTTTCAAAAGTTATGTTTAACCTGAAATATTGTCTCAAACTGATGTTCTCAGACCGAGAGAATGACGTTTTCTAAGATTCTGCTGGAGCTCTGAATAGCAGTTTTCAAACATCAAATAAAGGGTTTATATAGCTATATGTAACAATTTGCATCTGAAATAAACAAGAGAAACATTTATTCGAAGCTGTTTTCAAAAGTTATGTTTAACCTGAAATATTGTCTCAAACTGATCTTCTCAGACTGAGAGAATGACGTTTTCCAAGATTCTGCTGGAGCTCTGAATAACAGTTTTCAAACATCAAATAAAGGGTTTATATAGCTATATATAACAATTTGCATCTGAAATAAACAAGAGAAACATTTATTCGAAGCTGTTTTCAAAAGTTATGTTTAACCTGAAATATTGTCTCAAACTGATCTTCACAGGCTGAGAGAATGACGTTTTCCAAGATTCTGCTGAAGCTCTGAATAGCAGTTTTCAAACATCAAATAAAGGGCTTATATAGTTATATATATCAATTTGCATCTGAAATAAACAAGAGAAACACTTATTCGAAGCTGGTTTCAAAAGTTATGTTTAACCTGAAATATTGTCTCAAACTGATGTTCTCAGACCGAGAGAATGACGTTTTCTAAGATTCTGCTGGAACTCTGAATAGCAGTTTTCAAACATCAAATAAAGGGTTTATATAGCTATATATATCAATTTGCATCAGAAATAAACAAGAGAAACACTTATTCGAAGCTGTTTTCAAAAGTTATGTTTAACCTGAAATATTGTCTCAAACTGATGTTCTCAGACCGAGAGAATGACGTTTTCTAAGATTCTGCTGGAGCTCTGAATAGCAGTTTTCAAACATCAAATAAAGGGTTTATATAGCTATATATATCAATTTGCATCTGAAATAAACAAGAGAAACACTTATTCGAAGCTGTTTTCAAAAGTTATGTTTAACATGAAATACTGTCTCAAACTGATCTTCACAGGCTGAGAGAATGACGGTTTTCCAAGATTCTGCTGGAGCTCTGAATAACAGTTTTCAAACATCAAATAAAGGGTTTATATAGCTATATATATCAATTTGCATCAGAAATAAACAAGAGAAACACTTATTCGAAGCTGTTTTCAAAAGTTATGTTTAACCTGAAATATTGTCTCAAACTGATGTTCTCAGACCGAGAGAATGACGTTTTCTAAGATTCTGCTGGAGCTCTGAATAGCAGTTTTCAAACATCAAATAAAGGGTTTATATAGCTATATATAACAATTTGCATCTGAAATAAACAAGAGAAACATTTATTCGAAGCTGTTTTCAAAAGTTATGTTTAACCTTGAAATATTGTCTCAAACTGATCTTCACAGGCTGAGAGAATGACGTTTTCCAAGATTCTGCTGAAGCTCTGAATAGCAGTTTTCAAACATCAAATAAAGGATTTATATAGCTATATATATCAATTTGCATCTGAAATAAACAAGAGAAAAACTTATTCAAAGCTGTTTTCAAAAGTTATGTTTAACCTGAAATATTGTCTCAAACTGATGTTCTCAGACCGAGAGAATGACGTTTTCTAAGATTCTGCTGGAGCTCTGAATAGCAGTTTTCAAACATCAAATAAAGGGTTTATATAGCTATATATAACAATTTGCATCTGAAATAAACAATAGAAACATTTATTCGAAGCTGTTTTCAAAAGTTATGTTTAACCTGAAATATTGTCTCAAACTGATCTTCACAGGCTGAGAGAATGACGTTTTCCAAGATTCTGCTGAAGCTCTGAATAGCAGTTTTCAAACATCAAATAAAGGATTTATATAGCTATATATATCAATTTGCATCTGAAATAAACAAGAGAAAAACTTATTCAAAGCTGTTTTCAAAAGTTATGTTTAACCTGAAACATTGTCTCAAACTGATGTTCTCAGACTGAGAGAATGACGTTTTCTAAGATTCTGCTGGAGCTCTGAATAGCAGTTTTCAAACATCAAATAAAGGGTTTATATAGCTATATATAACAATTTGCATCTGAAATAAACAAGAGAAACACTTATTCGAAGCTGTTTTCAAAAGTTATGTTTAACCTGAAATATTGTCTCAAACTGATGTTCTCAGACTGAGAGAATGACGTTTTCTAAAATTCTGC
Organism: Callionymus lyra; assembly: GCF_982586985.1. Taxonomy (NCBI): domain Eukaryota; kingdom Metazoa; phylum Chordata; class Actinopteri; order Syngnathiformes; family Callionymidae; genus Callionymus; species Callionymus lyra. The sequence goes on along the minus strand of NW_028258543.1, from coordinate 597,811 downwards.
TGGAGCTCTGAATAGCAGTTTTCAAACATCAAATAAAGGATTTATATAGCTATATATATCAATTTGCATCTGAAATAAACAAGAGAAAAACTTATTCAAAGCTGTTTTCAAAAGTTATGTTTAACCTGAAACATTGTCTCAAAATGATGTTCTCAGACTGAGAGAATGACGTTTTCTAAGATTCTGCTGGAGCTCTGAATAGCAGTTTTCAAACATCAAATAAAGGGTTTATATAGCTATATATATCAATTTGCATCTGAAATAAACAAGAGAAACACTTATTCGAAGCTGGTTTCAAAAGTTATGTTTAACCTGAAATATTGTCTCAAACTGATGTTCTCAGACCGAGAGAATGACGTTTTCTAAGATTCTGCTGGAGCTCTGAATAGCAGTTTTCAAACATCAAATAAAGGGTTTATATAGCTATATATATCAATTTGCATCTGAAATAAACAAGAGAAACACTTATTCGAAGCTGTTTTCAAAAGTTATGTTTAACCTGAAATATTGTCTCAAACTGATGTTCTCAGACCGAGAGAATGACGTTTTCTAAGATTCTGCTGGAGCTCTGAATAGCAGTTTTCAAACATCAAATAAAGGGTTTATATAGCTATATATATCAATTTGCATCTGAAATAAACAAGAGAAACATTTATTCGAAGCTGTTTTCAAAAGTTATGTTTAACCTGAAATATTGTCTCAAACTGATCTTCACAGGCTGAGAGAATGACGTTTTCCAAGATTCTGCTGAAGCTCTGAATAGCAGTTTTCAAACATCAAATAAAGGGTTTATATAGCTATATATATCAATTTGCATCTGAAATAAACAAGAGAAACACTTATTCGAAGCTGTTTTCAAAAGTTATGTTTAACCTGAAATATTGTCTCAAACTGATGTTCTCAGACCGAGAGAATGACGTTTTCTAAGATTCTGCTGGAGCTCTGAATAGCAGTTTTCAAACATCAAATAAAGGGTTTATATAGCTATATATAACAATTTGCATCTGAAATAAACAAGAGAAACATTTATTCGAAGCTGTTTTCAAAAGTTATGTTTAACCTGAAATATTGTCTCAAACTGATCTTCACAGGCTGAGAGAATGACGTTTTCCAAGATTCTGCTGAAGCTCTGAATAGCAGTTTTCAAACATCAAATAAAGGATTTATATAGCTATATATATCAATTTGCATCTGAAATAAACAAGAGAAAAACTTATTCAAAGCTGTTTTCAAAAGTTATGTTTAACCTGAAACATTGTCTCAAACTGATGTTCTCAGACTGAGAGAATGACGTTTTCTAAGATTCTGCTGGAGCTCTGAATAGCAGTTTTCAAACATCAAATAAAGGGTTTATATAGCTATATATATCAATTTGCATCAGAAATAAACAAGAGAAACACTTATTCGAAGCTGGTTTCAAAAGTTATGTTTAACCTGAAATATTGTCTCAAACTGATGTTCTCAGACCGAGAGAATGACGTTTTCTAAGATTCTGCTGGAGCTCTGAATAGCAGCTTTCAAACATCAAATAAAGGGTTTATATAGCTATATATATCAATTTGCATCTGAAATAAACAAGAGAAACATTTATTCGAAGCTGTTTTCAAAAGTTATGTTAAACCTGAAATATTGTCTCAAACTGATCTTCACAGGCTGAGAGAATGACGTTTTCCAAGATTCTGCTGAAGCTCTGAATAGCAGTTTTCAAACATCAAATAAAGGGCTTATATAGCTATATATATCAATTTGCATCAGAAATAAACAAGAGAAACACTTATTCGAAGCTGGTTTCAAAAGTTATGTTTAACCTGAAATATTGTCTCAAACTGATGTTCTCAGACCGAGAGAGTGACGTTTTCTAAGATTCTGCTGGAGCTCTGAATAGCAGTTTTCAAACATCAAATAAAGGGTTTATATAGCTATATATATCAATTTGCATCAGAAATAAACAAGAGAAACACTTATTCGAAGCTGTTTTCAAAAGTTATGTTTAACCTGAAATATTGTCTCAAACTGATGTTCTCAGACCGACAGAATGACGTTTTCTAAGATTCTGCTGGAGCTCTGAATAGCAGTTTTCAAACATCAAATAAAGGGTTTATATAGCTATATATATCAATTTGCATCTGAAATAAACAAGAGAAACACTTATTCGAAGCTGTTTTCAAAAGTTATGTTTAACATGAAATACTGTCTCAAACTGATCTTCACAGGCTGAGAGAATGACGTTTTCCAAGATTCTGCTGGAGCTCTGAATAACAGTTTTCAAACATCAAATAAAGGGTTTATATAGCTATATATATCAATTTGCATCAGAAATAAACAAGAGAAACACTTATTCGAAGCTGTTTTCAAAAGTTATGTTTAACCTGAAATATTGTCTCAAACTGATGTTCTCAGACCGAGAGAATGACGTTTTCTAAGATTCTGCTGGAGCTCTGAATAGCAGTTTTCAAACATCAAATAAAGGGTTTATATAGCTATATATAACAATTTGCATCTGAAATAAACAAGAGAAACATTTATTCAAAGCTGTTTTCAAAAGTTATGTTTAACCTGAAATATTGTCTCAAACTGATCTTCACAGGCTGAGAGAATGACGTTTTCCAAGATTCTGCTGAAGCTCTGAATAGCAGTTTTCAAACATCAAATAAAGGGCTTATATAGCTATATATATCAATTTGCATCTGAAATAAACAAGAGAAAAACTTATTCAAAGCTGTTTTCAAAAGTTATGTTTAACCTGAAACATTGTCTCAAACTGATGTTCTCAGACTGAGAGAATGACGTTTTCTAAGATTCTGCTGGAGCTCTGAATAGCAGTTTTCAAACATCAAATAAAGGGTTTATATAGCTATATATATCAATTTGCATCTGAAATAAACAAGAGAAACATTTATTCGAAGCTGTTTTCAAAAGTTATGTTTAACCTGAAATATTGTCTCAAACTGATGTTCTCAGACTGAGAGAATGACGTTTTCTAAGATTCTGCTGGAGCTCTGAATAGCAGTTTTCAAACATCAAATAAAGGGTTTATATAACTATATATATCAATTTGCATCAGAAATAAACAAGAGAAACACTTATTCGAAGCTGTTTTCAAAAGTTATGTTTAACCTGAAATATTGTCTCAAACTGATCTTCACAGGCTGAGAGAATGACGTTTTCCAAGATTCTGCTGGAGCTCTGAATAACAGTTTTCAAACATCAAATAAAGGGTTTATATAGCTATATATATCAATTTGCATCAGAAATAAACAAGAGAAACACTTATTCGAAGCTGTTTTCAAAAGTTATGTTTAACCTGAAATATTGTCTCAAACTGATGTTCTCAGACCGAGAGAATGACGTTTTCTAAGATTCTGCTGGAGCTCTGAATAGCAGTTTTCAAACATCAAATAAAGGGTTTATATAGCTATATATAACAATTTGCATCTGAAATAAACAAGAGAAACATTTATTCGAAGCTGTTTTCAAAAGTTATGTTTAACCTGAAATATTGTCTCAAACTGATCTTCACAGGCTGAGAGAATGACGTTTTCCAAGATTCTGCTGAAGCTCTGAATAGCAGTTTTCAAACATCAAATAAAGGATTTATATAGCTATATATATCAATTTGCATCTGAAATAAACAAGAGAAAAACTTATTCAAAGCTGTTTTCAAAAGTTATGTTTAACCTGAAATATTGTCTCAAACTGATGTTCTCAGACCGAGAGAATGACGTTTTCTAAGATTCTGCTGGAGCTCTGAATAGCAGTTTTCAAACATCAAATAAAGGGTTTATATAGCTATATATAACAATTTGCATCTGAAATAAACAAGAGAAACATTTATTCGAAGCTGTTTTCAAAAGTTATGTTTAACCTGAAATATTGTCTCAAACTGATCTTCACAGGCTGAGAGAATGACGTTTTCCAAGATTCTGCTGAAGCTCTGAATAGCAGTTTTCAAACATCAAATAAAGGATTTATATAGCTATATATATCAATTTGCATCTGAAATAAACAAGAGAAAAACTTATTCAAAGCTGTTTTCAAAAGTTATGTTTAACCTGAAACATTGTCTCAAACTGATGTTCTCAGACTGAGAGAATGACGTTTTCTAAGATTCTGCTGGAGCTCTGAATAGCAGTTTTCAAACATCAAATAAAGGGTTTATATAGCTATATATATCAATTTGCATCTGAAATAAACAAGAGAAACATTTATTCGAAGCCGTTTTCAAAAGTTATGTTTAACCTGAAATATTGTCTCAAACTGATGTTCTCAGACTGAGAGAATGACGTTTTCTAAGATTCTGCTGGAGCTCTGAATAGCAGTTTTCAAACATCAAATAAAGGGTTTATATAGCTATATATATCAATTTGCATCTGAAATAAACAAGAGAAACACTTATTCGAAGCTGTTTTCAAAAGTTATGTTTAACCTGAAATATTGTCTCAAACTGATGTTCTCAGACCGAGAGAATGACGTTTTCTAAGATTCTGCTGGAGCTCTGAATAGCAGTTTTCAAACATCAAATAAAGGGTTTATATAGCTATATATATCAATTTGCATCTGAAATAAACAAGAGAAACATTTATTCGAAGCTGTTTTCAAAAGTTATGTTTAACCTGAAATATTGTCTCAAACTGATCTTCACAGGCTGAGAGAATGACGTTTTCCAAGATTCTGCTGAAGCTCTGAATAGCAGTTTTCAAACATCAAATAAAGGGTTTATATAGCTATATATATCAATTTGCATCTGAAATAAACAAGAGAAAAACTTATTCAAAGCTGTTTTCAAAAGTTATGTTTAACCTGAAATATTGTCTCAAACTGATGTTCTCAGACCGAGAGAATGACGTTTTCTAAGATTCTGCTGGAGCTCTGAATAGCAGTTTTCAAACATCAAATAAAGGGTTTATATAGCTATATATATCAATTTGCATCTGAAATAAACAAGAGAAACACTTATTCGAAGCTGGTTTCAAAAGTTATGTTTAACCTGAAATATTGTCTCAAACTGATGTTCTCAGACCGAGAGAATGACGTTTTCTAAGATTCTGCTGGAACTCTGAATAGCAGTTTTCAAACATCAAATAAAGGGTTTATATAGCTATATATATCAATATGCATCAGAAATAAACAAGAGAAACACTTATTCGAAGCTGTTTTCAAAAGTTATGTTTAACCTGAAATATTGTCTCAAACTGATGTTCTCAGACCGAGAGAATGACGTTTTCTAAGATTCTGCTGGAGCTCTGAATAGCAGTTTTCAAACATCAAATAAAGGGTTTATATAGCTATATATATCAATTTGCATCTGAAATAAACAAGAGAAACACTTATTCGAAGCTGTTTTCAAAAGATATGTTTAACATGAAATACTGTCTCAAACTGATCTTCACAGGCTGAGAGAATGACGTTTTCCAAGATTCTGCTGGAGCTCTGAATAACAGTTTTCAAACATCAAATAAAGGGTTTATATAGCTATATATATCAATTTGCATCAGAAATAAACAAGAGAAACACTTATTCGAAGCTGTTTTCAAAAGTTATGTTTAACCTGAAATATTGTCTCAAACTGATGTTCTCAGACCGAGAGAATGACGTTTTCTAAGATTCTGCTGGAGCTCTGAATAGCAGTTTTCAAACATCAAATAAAGGGTTTATATAGCTATATATAACAATTTGCATCTGAAATAAACAAGAGAAACATTTATTCGAAGCTGTTTTCAAAAGTTATGTTTAACCTTGAAATATTGTCTCAAACTGATCTTCACAGGCTGAGAGAATGACGTTTTCCAAGATTCTGCTGAAGCTCTGAATAGCAGTTTTCAAACATCAAATAAAGGATTTATATAGCTATATATATCAATTTGCATCTGAAATAAACAAGAGAAAAACTTATTCAAAGCTGTTTTCAAAAGTTATGTTTAACCTGAAATATTGTCTCAAACTGATGTTCTCAGACCGAGAGAATGACGTTTTCTAAGATTCTGCTGGAGCTCTGAATAGCAGTTTTCAAACATCAAATAAAGGGTTTATATAGCTATATATAACAATTTGCATCTGAAATAAACAAGAGAAACATTTATTCGAAGCTGTTTTCAAAAGTTATGTTTAACCTGAAATATTGTCTCAAACTGATCTTCACAGGCTGAGAGAATGACGTTTTCCAAGATTCTGCTGAAGCTCTGAATAGCAGTTTTCAAACATCAAATAAAGGATTTATATAGCTATATATATCAATTTGCATCTGAAATAAACAAGAGAAAAACTTATTCAAAGCTGTTTTCAAAAGTTATGTTTAACCTGAAACATTGTCTCAAACTGATGTTCTCAGACTGAGAGAATGACTTTTTCTAAGATTCTGCTGGAGCTCTGAATAGCAGTTTTCAAACATCAAATAAAGGGTTTATATAGCTATATATAACAATTTGCATCTGAAATAAACAAGAGAAACACTTATTCGAAGCTGTTTTCAAAAGTTATGTTTAACCTGAAATATTGTCTCAAACTGATGTTCTCAGACTGAGAGAATGACGTTTTCTAAGATTCTGCTGGAGCTCTGAATAGCAGTTTTCAAACATCAAATAAAGGGTTTATATAGCTATATATATCAATTTGCATCTGAAATAAACAAGAGAAACACTTATTCGAAGCTGGTTTCAAAAGTTATGTTTAACCTGAAATATTGTCTCAAACTGATGTTCTCAGACCGAGAGAATGACGTTTTCTAAGATTCTGCTGGAGCTCTGAATAGCAGTTTTCAAACATCAAATAAAGGGTTTATATAGCTATATATATCAATTTGCATCTGAAATAAACAAGAGAAACACTTATTCGAAGCTGTTTTCAAAAGTTATGTTTAACCTGAAATATTGTCTCAAACTGATGTTCTCAGACCGAGAGAATGACGTTTTCTAAGATTCTGCTGGAGCTCTGAATAGCAGTTTTCAAACATCAAATAAAGGGTTTATATAGCTATATATATCAATTTGCATCTGAAATAAACAAGAGAAACATTTATTCGAAGCTGTTTTCAAAAGTTATGTTTAACCTGAAATATTGTCTCAAACTGATCTTCTCAGACTGAGAGAATGACGTTTTCAAAGATTCTGCTGGAGCTCTGAATAACAGTTTTAAAACATCAAATAAAGGGTTTATATAGCTATATATATCAATTTGCATCTGAAATAAACAAGAGAAACACTTATTCGAAGCTGTTTTCAAAAGTTATGTTTAACCTGAAATATTGTCTCAAACTGATGTTCTCAGACTGAGAGAATGACGTTTTCTAAGATTCTGCTGGAGCTCTGAATAGCAGTTTTCAAACATCAAATAAAGGGTTTATATAGCTATATATAACAATTTGCATCTGAAATAAACAAGAGAAACATTTATTCGAAGCTGTTTTCAAAAGTTATGTTTAACCTGAAATATTGTCTCAAACTGATCTTCACAGGCTGAGAGAATGACGTTTTCCAAGATTCTGCTGAAGCTCTGAATAGCAGTTTTCAAACATCAAATAAAGGGCTTATATAGTTATATATATCAATTTGCATCTGAAATAAACAAGAGAAACACTTATTCGAAGCTGGTTTCAAAAGTTATGTTTAACCTGAAATATTGTCTCAAACTGATGTTCTCAGACCGAGAGAATGACGTTTTCTAAGATTCTGCTGGAGCTCTGAATAGCAGTTTTCAAACATCAAATAAAGGGTTTATATAGCTATATATATCAATTTGCATCAGAAATAAACAAGAGAAACACTTATTCGAAGCTGTTTTCAAAAGTTATGTTTAACCTGAAATATTGTCTCAAACTGATGTTCTCAGACCGAGAGAATGACGTTTTCTAAGATTCTGCTGGAGCTCTGAATAGCAGTTTTCAAACATCAAATAAAGGGTTTATATAGCTATATATATCAATTTGCATCTGAAATAAACAAGAGAAACACTTATTCGAAGCTGTTTTCAAAAGTTATGTTTAACATGAAATACTGTCTCAAACTGATCTTCACAGGCTGAGAGAATGACGTTTTCCAAGATTCTGCTGGAGCTCTGAATAACAGTTTTCAAACATCAAATAAAGGGTTTATATAGCTATATATATCAATTTGCATCAGAAATAAACAAGAGAAACACTTATTCGAAGCTGTTTTCAAAAGTTATGTTTAACCTGAAATATTGTCTCAAACTGATGTTCTCAGACCGAGAGAATGACGTTTTCTAAGATTCTGCTGGAGCTCTGAATAGCAGTTTTCAAACATCAAATAAAGGGTTTATATAGCTATATATAACAATTTGCATCTGAAATAAACAAGAGAAACATTTATTCGAAGCTGTTTTCAAAAGTTATGTTTAACCTGAAATATTGTCTCAAACTGATCTTCACAGGCTGAGAGAATGACGTTTTCCAAGATTCTGCTGAAGCTCTGAATAGCAGTTTTCAAACATCAAATAAAGGATTTATATAGCTATATATATCAATTTGCATCTGAAATAAACAAGAGAAAAACTTATTCAAAGCTGTTTTCAAAAGTTATGTTTAACCTGAAATATTGTCTCAACTGATGTTCTCAGACCGAGAGAATGACGTTTTCTAAGATTCTGCTGGAGCTCTGAATAGCAGTTTTCAAACATCAAATAAAGGGTTTATATAGCTATATATAACAATTTGCATCTGAAATAAACAAGAGAAACATTTATTCGAAGCTGTTTTCAAAAGTTATGTTTAACCTGAAATATTGTCTCAAACTGATCTTCACAGGCTGAGAGAATGACGTTTTCCAAGATTCTGCTGAAGCTCTGAATAGCAATTTTCAAACATCAAATAAAGGATTTATATAGCTATATATATCAATTTGCATCTGAAATAAACAAGAGAAAAACTTATTCAAAGCTGTTTTCAAAAGTTATGTTTAACCTGAAACATTGTCTCAAACTGATGTTCTCAGACTGAGAGAATGACGTTTTCTAAGATTCTGCTGGAGCTCTGAATAGCAGTTTTCAAACATCAAATAAAGGGTTTATATAGCTATATATATCAATTTGCATCTGAAATAAACAAGAGAAACATTTATTCGAAGCTGTTTTCAAAAGTTATGTTTAACCTGAAATATTGTCTCAAACTGATCTTCTCAGACTGAGAGAATGACGTTTTCCAAGATTCTGCTGGAGCTCTGAATAACAGTTTTAAAACATCAAATAAAGGGTTTATATAGCTATATATATCAATTTGCATCTGAAATAAACAAGAGAAACACTTATTCGAAGCTGTTTTCAAAAGTTATGTTTAACCTGAAATATTGTCTCAAACTGATGTTCTCAGACTGAGAGAATGACGTTTTCTAAGATTCTGCTGGAGCTCTGAATAGCAGTTTTCAAACATCAAATAAAGGGTTTATATAGCTATATATAACAATTTGCATCTGAAATAAACAAGAGAAACATTTATTCGAAGCTGTTTTCAAAAGTTATGTTTAACCTGAAATATTGTCTCAAACTGATCTTCACAGGCTGAGAGAATGACGTTTTCCAAGATTCTGCTGAAGCTCTGAATAGCAGTTTTCAAACATCAAATAAAGGGCTTATATAGTTATATATATCAATTTGCATCTGAAATAAACAAGAGAAACACTTATTCGAAGCTGATTTCAAAAGTTATGTTTGACCTGAAATATTGTCTCAAACTGATGTTCTCAGACCGAGAGAATGACGTTTTCTAAGATTCTGCTGGAACTCTGAATAGCAGTTTTCAAACATCAAATAAAGGGTTTATATAGCTATATATATCAATTTGCATCAGAAATAAACAAGAGAAACACTTATTCGAAGCTGTTTTCAAAAGTTATGTTTAACCTGAAATATTGTCTCAAACTGATGTTCTCAGACCGAGAGAATGACGTTTTCTAAGATTCTGCAGGAGCTCTGAATAGCAGTTTTCAAACATCAAATAAAGGGTTTATATAGCTATATATATCAATTTGCATCTGAAATAAACAAGAGAAACACTTATTCGAAGCTGTTTTCAAAAGTTATGTTTAACATGAAATACTGTCTCAAACTGATCTTCACAGGCTGAGAGAATGACGTTTTCCAAGATTCTGCTGGAGCTCTGGATAACAGTTTTCAAACATCAAATAAAGGGTTTATATAGCTATATATATCAATTTGCATCAGAAATAAACAAGAGAAACACTTATTCGAAGCTGTTTTCAAAAGTTATGTTTAACCTGAAATATTGTCTCAAACTGAAGTTCTCAGACCGAGAGAATGACGTTTTCTAAGATTCTGCTGGAGCTCTGAATAGCAGTTTTCAAACATCAAATAAAGGGTTTATATAGCTATATGTAACAATTTGCATCTGAAATAAACAAGAGAAACATTTATTCGAAGCTGTTTTCAAAAGTTATGTTTAACCTGAAATATTGTCTCAAACTGATCTTCTCAGACTGAGAGAATGACGTTTTCCAAGATTCTGCTGGAGCTCTGAATAACAGTTTTCAAACATCAAATAAAGGGTTTATATAGCTATATATAACAATTTGCATCTGAAATAAACAAGAGAAACATTTATTCGAAGCTGTTTTCAAAAGTTATGTTTAACCTGAAATATTGTCTCAAACTGATCTTCACAGGCTGAGAGAATGACGTTTTCCAAGATTCTGCTGAAGCTCTGAATAGCAGTTTTCAAACATCAAATAAAGGGCTTATATAGTTATATATATCAATTTGCATCTGAAATAAACAAGAGAAACACTTATTCGAAGCTGGTTTCAAAAGTTATGTTTAACCTGAAATATTGTCTCAAACTGATGTTCTCAGACCGAGAGAATGACGTTTTCTAAGATTCTGCTGGAACTCTGAATAGCAGTTTTCAAACATCAAATAAAGGGTTTATATAGCTATATATATCAATTTGCATCAGAAATAAACAAGAGAAACACTTATTCGAAGCTGTTTTCAAAAGTTATGTTTAACCTGAAATATTGTCTCAAACTGATGTTCTCAGACCGAGAGAATGACGTTTTCTAAGATTCTGCTGGAGCTCTGAATAGCAGTTTTCAAACATCAAATAAAGGGTTTATATAGCTATATATATCAATTTGCATCTGAAATAAACAAGAGAAACACTTATTCGAAGCTGTTTTCAAAAGTTATGTTTAACATGAAATACTGTCTCAAACTGATCTTCACAGGCTGAGAGAATGACGGTTTTCCAAGATTCTGCTGGAGCTCTGAATAACAGTTTTCAAACATCAAATAAAGGGTTTATATAGCTATATATATCAATTTGCATCAGAAATAAACAAGAGAAACACTTATTCAAAGCTGTTTTCAAAAGTTATGTTTAACCTGAAATATTGTCTCAAACTGATGTTCTCAGACCGAGAGAATGACGTTTTCTAAGATTCTGCTGGAGCTCTGAATAGCAGTTTTCAAACATCAAATAAAGGGTTTATATAGCTATATATAACAATTTGCATCTGAAATAAACAAGAGAAACATTTATTCGAAGCTGTTTTCAAAAGTTATGTTTAACCTTGAAATATTGTCTCAAACTGATCTTCACAGGCTGAGAGAATGACGTTTTCCAAGATTCTGCTGAAGCTCTGAATAGCAGTTTTCAAACATCAAATAAAGGATTTATATAGCTATATATATCAATTTGCATCTGAAATAAACAAGAGAAAAACTTATTCAAAGCTGTTTTCAAAAGTTATGTTTAACCTGAAATATTGTCTCAAACTGATGTTCTCAGACCGAGAGAATGACGTTTTCTAAGATTCTGCTGGAGCTCTGAATAGCAGTTTTCAAACATCAAATAAAGGGTTTATATAGCTATATATAACAATTTGCATCTGAAATAAACAAGAGAAACATTTATTCGAAGCTGTTTTCAAAAGTTATGTTTAACCTGAAATATTGTCTCAAACTGATCTTCACAGGCTGAGAGAATGACGTTTTCCAAGATTCTGCTGAAGCTCTGAATAGCAGTTTTCAAACATCAAATAAAGGATTTTTATAGCTATATATATCAATTTGCATCTGAAATAAACAAGAGAAAAACTTATTCAAAGCTGTTTTCAAAAGTTATGTTTAACCTGAAACATTGTCTCAAACTGATGTTCTCAGACTGAGAGAATGACGTTTTCTAAGATTCTGCTGGAGCTCTGAATAGTGGTTTTCAAACATCAAATAAAGGGTTTATATAGCTATATATAACAATTTGCATCTGAAATAAACAAGAGAAACACTTATTCGAAGCTGTTTTCAAAAGTTATGTTTAACCTGAAATATTGTCTCAAACTGATGTTCTCAGACTGAGAGAATGACGTTTTCTAAAATTCTGCTGGAGCTCTGAATAGCAGTTTTCAAACATCAAATAAAGGATTTATATAGCTATATATATCAATTTGCATCTGAAATAAACAAGAGAAAAACTTATTCAAAGCTGTTTTCAAAAGTTATGTTTAACCTGAAACATTGTCTCAAAATGATGTTCTCAGACTGAGAGAATGACGTTTTCTAAGATTCTGCTGGAGCTCTGAATAGCAGTTTTCAAACATCAAATAAAGGGTTTATATAGCTATATATATCAATTTGCATCTGAAATAAACAAGAGAAACACTTATTCGAAGCTGGTTTCAAAAGTTATGTTTAACCTGAAATATTGTCTCAAACTGATGTTCTCAGACCGAGAGAATGACGTTTTCTAAGATTCTGCTGGAGCTCTGAATAGCAGTTTTCAAACATCAAATAAAGGGTTTATATAGCTATATATATCAATTTGCATCTGAAATAAACAAGAGAAACATTTATTCGAAGCTGTTTTCAAAAGTTATGTTTAACCTGAAATATTGTCTCAAACTGATCTTCACAGGCTGAGAGAATGACGTTTTCCAAGATTCTGCTGAAGCTCTGAATAGCAGTTTTCAAACATCAAATAAAGGGTTTATATAGCTATATATATCAATTTGCATCTGAAATAAACAAGAGAAACACTTATTCGAAGCTGTTTTCAAAAGTTATGTTTAACCTGAAATATTGTCTCAAACTGATATTCTCAGACCGAGAGAATGACGTTTTCTAAGATTCTGCTGGAGCTCTGAATAGCAGTTTTCAAACATCAAATAAAGGGTTTATATAGCTATATATAACAATTTGCATCTGAAATAAACAAGAGAAACATTTATTCGAAGCTGTTTTCAAAAGTTATGTTTAACCTGAAATATTGTCTCAAACTGATCTTCACAGGCTGAGAGAATGACGTTTTCCAAGATTCTGCTGAAGCTCTGAATAGCAGTTTTCAAACATCAAATAAAGGATTTATATAGCTATATATATCAATTTGCATCTGAAATAAACAAGAGAAAAACTTATTCAAAGCCGTTTTCAAAAGTTATGTTTAACCTGAAACATTGTCTCAAACTGATGTTCTCAGACTGAGAGAATGACGTTTTCTAAGATTCTGCTGGAGCTCTGAATAGCAGTTTTCAAACATCAAATAAAGGGTTTATATAGCTATATATATCAATTTGCATCTGAAATAAACAAGAGAAACATTTATTCGAAGCTGTTTTCAAAAGTTATGTTTAACCTGAAATATTGTCTCAAACTGATCTTCTCAGACTGAGAGAATGACGTTTTCCAAGATTCTACTGGAGCTCTGAATAACAGTTTTAAAACATCAAATAAAGGGTTTATATAACTATATATATCAATTTGCATCTGAAATAAACAAGAGAAACACTTATTCGAAGCTGTTTTCAAAAGTTATGTTTAACCTGAAATATTGTCTCAAACTGATGTTCTCAGACTGAGAGAATGACGTTTTCTAAGATTCTGCTGGAGCTCTGAATAGCAGTTTTCAAACATCAAATAAAGGGTTTATATAGCCATATATAACAATTTGCATCTGAAATAAACAAGAGAAACATTTATTCGAAGCTGTTTTCAAAAGTTATGTTAAACCTGAAATATTGTCTCAAACTGATCTTCACAGGCTGAGAGAATGACGTTTTCCAAGATTCTGCTGAAGCTCTGAATAGCAGTTTTCAAACATCAAATAAAGGGCTTATATAGCTATATATATCAATTTGCATCAGAAATAAACAAGAGAAACACTTATTCGAAGCTGGTTTCAAAAGTTATGTTTAACCTGAAATATTGTCTCAAACTGATGTTCTCAGACCGAGAGAATGACGTTTTCTAAGATTCTGCTGGAGCTCTGAATAGCAGTTTTCAAACATCAAATAAAGGGTTTATATAGCTATATATATCAATTTGCATCAGAAATAAACAAGAGAAACACTTATTCGAAGCTGGTTTCAAAAGTTATGTTTAACCTGAAATATTGTCTCAAACTGATGTTCTCAGACCGAGAAAATGACGTTTTCTAAGATTCTGCTGGAGCTCTGAATAGCAGTTTTCAAACATCAAATAAAGGGTTTATATAGCTATATATATCAATTTGCATCTGAAATAAACAAGAGAAACATTTATTCGAAGCTGTTTTCAAAAGTTATGTTTAACCTGAAATATTGTCTCAAACTGATCTTCTCAGACTGAGAGAATGACGTTTTCAAAGATTCTGCTGGAGCTCTGAATAGCAGTTTTCAAACATCAAATAAAGGGTTTATATAGCTATATATATCAATTTGCATCTGAAATAAACAAGAGAAACACTTATTCGAAGCTGTTTTCAAAAGTTATGTTTAACATGAAATACTGTCTCAAACTGATCTTCACAGGCTGAGAGAATGACGGTTTTCCAAGATTCTGCTGGAGCTCTGAATAACAGTTTTCAAACATCAAATAAAGGGTTTATATAGCTATATATATCAATTTGCATCAGAAATAAACAAGAGAAACACTTATTCAAAGCTGTTTTCAAAAGTTATGTTTAACCTGAAATATTGTCTCAAACTGATGTTCTCAGACCGAGAGAATGACGTTTTCTAAGATTCTGCTGGAGCTCTGAATAGCAGTTTTCAAACATCAAATAAAGGGTTTATATAGCTATATATAACAATTTGCATCTGAAATAAACAAGAGAAACACTTATTCGAAGCTGTTTTCAAAAGTTATGTTTAACATGAAATACTGTCTCAAACTGATGTTCTCAGACCGAGAGAATGACGTTTTCTAAGATTCTGCTGGAGCTCTGAATAGCAGTTTTCAAACATCAAATAAAGGGTTTATATAGCTATATATATCAATTTGCATCTGAAATAAACAAGAGAAACACTTATTCGAAGCTGTTTTCAAAAGTTATGTTTAACATGAAATACTGTCTCAAACTGATCTTCACAGGCTGAGAGAATGACGGTTTTCCAAGATTCTGCTGGAGCTCTGAATAACAGTTTTCAAACATCAAATAAAGGGTTTATATAGCTATATATATCAATTTGCATCAGAAATAAACAAGAGAAACACTTATTCAAAGCTGTTTTCAAAAGTTATGTTTAACCTGAAATATTGTCTCAAACTGATGTTCTCAGACCGAGAGAATGACGTTTTCTAAGATTCTGCTGGAGCTCTGAATAGCAGTTTTCAAACATCAAATAAAGGGTTTATATAGCTATATATAACAATTTGCATCTGAAATAAACAAGAGAAACATTTATTCGAAGCTGTTTTCAAAAGTTATGTTTAACCTTGAAATATTGTCTCAAACTGATCTTCACAGGCTGAGAGAATGACGTTTTCCAAGATTCTGCTGAAGCTCTGAATAGCAGTTTTCAAACATCAAATAAAGGATTTATATAGCTATATATATCAATTTGCATCTGAAATAAACAAGAGAAAAACTTATTCAAAGCTGTTTTCAAAAGTTATGTTTAACCTGAAATATTGTCTCAAACTGATGTTCTCAGACCGAGAGAATGACGTTTTCTAAGATTCTGCTGGAGCTCTGAATAGCAGTTTTCAAACATCAAATAAAGGGTTTATATAGCTATATATAACAATTTGCATCTGAAATAAACAAGAGAAACATTTATTCGAAGCTGTTTTCAAAAGTTATGTTTAACCTGAAATATTGTCTCAAACTGATCTTCACAGGCTGAGAGAATGACGTTTTCCAAGATTCTGCTGAAGCTCTGAATAGCAGTTTTCAAACATCAAATAAAGGATTTATATAGCTATATATATCAATTTGCATCTGAAATAAACAAGAGAAAAACTTATTCAAAGCTGTTTTCAAAAGTTATGTTTAACCTGAAACATTGTCTCAAACTGATGTTCTCAGACTGAGAGAATGACGTTTTCTAAGATTCTGCTGGAGCTCTGAATAGCAGTTTTCAAACATCAAATAAAGGGTTTATATAGCTATATATAACAATTTGCATCTGAAATAAACAAGAGAAACACTTATTCGAAGCTGTTTTCAAAAGTTATGTTTAACCTGAAATATTGTCTCAAACTGATGTTCTCAGACTGAGAGAATGACGTTTTCTAAAATTCTGCTGGAGCTCTGAATAGCAGTTTTCAAACATCAAATAAAGGATTTATATAGCTATATATATCAATTTGCATCTGAAATAAACAAGAGAAAAACTTATTCAAAGCTGTTTTCAAAAGTTATGTTTAACCTGAAACATTGTCTCAAAATGATGTTCTCAGACTGAGAGAATGACGTTTTCTAAGATTCTGCTGGAGCTCTGAATAGCAGTTTTCAAACATCAAATAAAGGGTTTATATAGCTATATATATCAATTTGCATCTGAAATAAACAAGAGAAACACTTATTCGAAGCTGGTTTCAAAAGTTATGTTTAACCTGAAATATTGTCTCAAACTGATGTTCTCAGACCGAGAGAATGACGTTTTCTAAGATTCTGCTGGAGCTCTGAATAGCAGTTTTCAAACATCAAATAAAGGGTTTATATAGCTATATATATCAATTTGCATCTGAAATAAACAAGAGAAACATTTATTCGAAGCTGTTTTCAAAAGTTATGTTTAACCTGAAATATTGTCTCAAACTGATCTTCACAGGCTGAGAGAATGACGTTTTCCAAGATTCTGCTGAAGCTCTGAATAGCAGTTTTCAAACATCAAATAAAGGGTTTATATAGCTATATATATCAATTTGCATCTGAAATAAACAAGAGAAACACTTATTCGAAGCTGTTTTCAAAAGTTATGTTTAACCTGAAATATTGTCTCAAACTGATATTCTCAGACCGAGAGAATGACGTTTTCTAAGATTCTGCTGGAGCTCTGAATAGCAGTTTTCAAACATCAAATAAAGGGTTTATATAGCTATATATAACAATTTGCATCTGAAATAAACAAGAGAAACATTTATTCGAAGCTGTTTTCAAAAGTTATGTTTAACCTGAAATATTGTCTCAAACTGATCTTCACAGGCTGAGAGAATGACGTTTTCCAAGATTCTGCTGAAGCTCTGAATAGCAGTTTTCAAACATCAAATAAAGGGTTTATATAGCTATATATATCAATTTGCATCTGAAATAAACAAGAGAAACATTTATTCGAAGCTGTTTTCAAAAGTTATGTTTAACCTGAAATATTGTCTCAAACTGATCTTCTCAGACTGAGAGAATGACGTTTTCCAAGATTCTACTGGAGCTCTGAATAACAGTTTTAAAACATCAAATAAAGGGTTTATATAACTATATATATCAATTTGCATCTGAAATAAACAAGAGAAACACTTATTCGAAGCTGTTTTCAAAAGTTATGTTTAACCTGAAATATTGTCTCAAACTGATGTTCTCAGACTGAGAGAATGACGTTTTCTAAGATTCTGCTGGAGCTCTGAATAGCAGTTTTCAAACATCAAATAAAGGGTTTATATAGCCATATATAACAATTTGCATCTGAAATAAACAAGAGAAACATTTATTCGAAGCTGTTTTCAAAAGTTATGTTAAACCTGAAATATTGTCTCAAACTGATCTTCACAGGCTGAGAGAATGACGTTTTCCAAGATTCTGCTGAAGCTCTGAATAGCAGTTTTCAAACATCAAATAAAGGGCTTATATAGCTATATATATCAATTTGCATCAGAAATAAACAAGAGAAACACTTATTCGAAGCTGGTTTCAAAAGTTATGTTTAACCTGAAATATTGTCTCAAACTGATGTTCTCAGACCGAGAGAATGACGTTTTCTAAGATTCTGCTGGAGCTCTGAATAGCAGTTTTCAAACATCAAATAAAGGGTTTATATAGCTATATATATCAATTTGCATCAGAAATAAACAAGAGAAACACTTATTCGAAGCTGGTTTCAAAAGTTATGTTTAACCTGAAATATTGTCTCAAACTGATGTTCTCAGACCGAGAAAATGACGTTTTCTAAGATTCTGCTGGAGCTCTGAATAGCAGTTTTCAAACATCAAATAAAGGGTTTATATAGCTATATATATCAATTTGCATCTGAAATAAACAAGAGAAACACTTATTCGAAGCTGTTTTCAAAAGTTATGTTTAACATGAAATACTGTCTCAAACTGATCTTCACAGGCTGAGAGAATGACGTTTTCCAAGATTCTGCTGGAGCTCTGAATAACAGTTTTCAAACATCAAATAAAGGGTTTATATAGCTATATATATCAATTTGCATCTGAAATAAACAAGAGAAACACTTATTCGAAGCTGTTTTCAAAAGTTATGTTTAACCTGAAATATTGTCTCAAACTGATGTTCTCAGACCGAGAGAATGACGTTTTCTAAGATTCTGCTGGAGCTCTGAATAGCAGTTTTCAAACATCAAATAAAGGGTTTATATAGCTATATATAACAATTTGCATCTGAAATAAACAAGAGAAACATTTATTCGAAGCTGTTTTCAAAAGTTATGTTTAACCTGAAATATTGTCTCAAACTGATCTTCACAGGCTGAGAGAATGACGTTTTCCAAGATTCTGCTGAAGCTCTGAATAGCAGTTTTCAAACATCAAATAAAGGATTTATATAGCTAAATATATCAATTTGCATCTGAAATAAACAAGAGAAAAACTTATTCAAAGCTGTTTTCAAAAGTTATGTTTAACCTGAAACATTGTCTCAAACTGATGTTCTCAGACTGAGAGAATGACGTTTTCTAAGATTCTGCTGGAGCTCTGAATAGCAGTTTTCAAACATCAAATAAAGGGTTTATATAGCTATATATATCAATTTGCATCTGAAATAAACAAGAGAAACATTTATTCGAAGCTGTTTTCAAAAGTTATGTTTAACCTGAAATATTGTCTCAAACTGATGTTCTCAGACTGAGAGAATGACGTTTTCTAAGATTCTGCTGGAGCTCTGAATAGCAGTTTTCAAACATCAAATAAAGGGTTTATATAACTATATATATCAATTTGCATCTGAAATAAACAAGAGAAACACTTATTCGAAGCTGTTTTCAAAAGTTATGTTTAACCTGAAATATTGTCTCAAACTGATGTTCTCAGACCGATAGAATGACGTTTTCTAAGATTCTGCTGGAGCTCTGAATAGCAGTTTTCAAACATCAAATAAAGTGTTTATATAGCTATATATATCAATTTGCATCTGAAATAAACAAGAGAAACATTTATTCGAAGCTGTTTTCAAAAGTTATGTTTAACCTGAAATATTGTCTCAAACTGATCTTCACAGGCTGAGAGAATGACGTTTTCCAAGATTCTGCTGAAGCTCTGAATAGCAGTTTTCAAACATCAAATAAAGGGTTTATATAGCTATATATATCAATTTGCATCTGAAATAAACAAGAGAAACACTTATTCGAAGCTGTTTTCAAAAGTTATGTTTAACCTGAAATATTGTCTCAAACTGATGTTCTCAGACCGAGAGAATGACGTTTTCTAAGATTCTGCTGGAGCTCTGAATAGCAGTTTTCAAACATCAAATAAAGGGTTTATATAGCTATATATAACAATTTGCATCTGAAATAAACAAGAGAAACATTTATTCGAAGCTGTTTTCAAAAGTTATGTTTAACCTGAAATATTGTCTCAAACTGATCTTCACAGGCTGAGAGAATGACGTTTTCCAAGATTCTGCTGAAGCTCTGAATAGCAGTTTTCAAACATCAAATAAAGGATTTATATAGCTATATATATTAATTTGCATCTGAAATAAACAAGAGAAAAACTTATTCAAAGCTGTTTTCAAAAGTTATGTTTAACCTGAAACATTGTCTCAAACTGATGTTCTCAGACTGAGAGAATGACGTTTTCCAAGATTCTGCTGAAGCTCTGAATAGCAGTTTTCAAACATCAAATAAAGGGTTTATATAGCTATATATATCAATTTGCATCTGAAATAAACAAGAGAAACATTTATTCGAAGCTGTTTTCAAAAGTTATGTTTAACCTGAAATATTGTCTCAAACTGATCTTCTCAGACTGAGAGAATGACGTTTTCCAAGATTCTGCTGGAGCTCTGAATAACAGTTTTAAAACATCAAATAAAGGGTTTATATAGCTATATATATCAATTTGCATCTGAAATAAACAAGAGAAACACTTATTCGAAGCTGTTTTCAAAAGTTATGTTTAACCTGAAATATTGTCTCAAACTGATGTTCTCAGACTGAGAGAATGACGTTTTCTAAGATTCTGCTGGAGCTCTGAATAGCAGTTTTCAAACATCAAATAAAGGGTTTATATAGCTATATATAACAATTTGCATCTGAAATAAACAAGAGAAACATTTATTCGAAGCTGTTTTCAAAAGTTATGTTAAACCTGAAATATTGTCTCAAACTGATCTTCACAGGCTGAGAGAATGACGTTTTCCAAGATTCTGCTGGAGCTCTGAATAACAGTTTTCAAACATCAAATAAAGGGTTTATATAGCTATATATATCAATTTGCATCTGAAATAAACAAGAGAAACACTTATTCGAAGCTGTTTTCAAAAGTTATGTTTAACCTGAAATATTGTCTCAAACTGATGTTCTCAGACCGAGAGAATGACGTTTTCTAAGATTCTGCTGGAGCTCTGAATAGCAGTTTTCAAACATCAAATAAAGGGTTTATATAGCTATATATAACAATTTGCATCTGAAATAAACAAGAGAAACATTTATTCGAAGCTGTTTTCAAAAGTTATGTTTAACCTGAAATATTGTCTCAAACTGATCTTCACAGGCTGAGAGAATGACGTTTTCCAAGATTCTGCTGAAGCTCTGAATAGCAGTTTTCAAACATCAAATAAAGGATTTATATAGCTAAATATATCAATTTGCATCTGAAATAAACAAGAGAAAAACTTATTCAAAGCTGTTTTCAAAAGTTATGTTTAACCTGAAACATTGTCTCAAACTGATGTTCTCAGACTGAGAGAATGACGTTTTCTAAGATTCTGCTGGAGCTCTGAATAGCAGTTTTCAAACATCAAATAAAGGGTTTATATAGCTATATATATCAATTTGCATCTGAAATAAACAAGAGAAACATTTATTCGAAGCTGTTTTCAAAAGTTATGTTTAACCTGAAATATTGTCTCAAACTGATGTTCTCAGACTGAGAGAATGACGTTTTCTAAGATTCTGCTGGAGCTCTGAATAGCAGTTTTCAAACATCAAATAAAGGGTTTATATAACTATATATATCAATTTGCATCTGAAATAAACAAGAGAAACACTTATTCGAAGCTGTTTTCAAAAGTTATGTTTAACCTGAAATATTGTCTCAAACTGATGTTCTCAGACCGATAGAATGACGTTTTCTAAGATTCTGCTGGAGCTCTGAATAGCAGTTTTCAAACATCAAATAAAGGGTTTATATAGCTATATATATCAATTTGCATCTGAAATAAACAAGAGAAACATTTATTCGAAGCTGTTTTCAAAAGTTATGTTTAACCTGAAATATTGTCTCAAACTGATCTTCACAGGCTGAGAGAATGACGTTTTCCAAGATTCTGCTGAAGCTCTGAATAGCAGTTTTCAAACATCAAATAAAGGGTTTATATAGCTATATATATCAATTTGCATCTGAAATAAACAAGAGAAACACTTATTCGAAGCTGTTTTCAAAAGTTATGTTTAACCTGAAATATTGTCTCAAACTGATGTTCTCAGACCGAGAGAATGACGTTTTCTAAGATTCTGCTGGAGCTCTGAATAGCAGTTTTCAAACATCAAATAAAGGGTTTATATAGCTATATATAACAATTTGCATCTGAAATAAACAAGAGAAACATTTATTCGAAGCTGTTTTCAAAAGTTATGTTTAACCTGAAATATTGTCTCAAACTGATCTTCACAGGCTGAGAGAATGACGTTTTCCAAGATTCTGCTGAAGCTCTGAATAGCAGTTTTCAAACATCAAATAAAGGATTTATATAGCTATATATATTAATTTGCATCTGAAATAAACAAGAGAAAAACTTATTCAAAGCTGTTTTCAAAAGTTATGTTTAACCTGAAACATTGTCTCAAACTGATGTTCTCAGACTGAGAGAATGACGTTTTCCAAGATTCTGCTGAAGCTCTGAATAGCAGTTTTCAAACATCAAATAAAGGGTTTATATAGCTATATATATCAATTTGCATCTGAAATAAACAAGAGAAACATTTATTCGAAGCTGTTTTCAAAAGTTATGTTTAACCTGAAATATTGTCTCAAACTGATCTTCTCAGACTGAGAGAATGACGTTTTCCAAGATTCTGCTGGAGCTCTGAATAACAGTTTTAAAACATCAAATAAAGGGTTTATATAGCTATATATATCAATTTGCATCTGAAATAAACAAGAGAAACACTTATTCGAAGCTGTTTTCAAAAGTTATGTTTAACCTGAAATATTGTCTCAAACTGATGTTCTCAGACTGAGAGAATGACGTTTTCTAAGATTCTGCTGGAGCTCTGAATAGCAGTTTTCAAACATCAAATAAAGGGTTTATATAGCTATATATAACAATTTGCATCTGAAATAAACAAGAGAAACATTTATTCGAAGCTGTTTTCAAAAGTTATGTTAAACCTGAAATATTGTCTCAAACTGATCTTCACAGGCTGAGAGAATGACGTTTTCCAAGATTCTGCTGGAGCTCTGAATAACAGTTTTCAAACATCAAATAAAGGGTTTATATAGCTATATATATCAATTTGCATCTGAAATAAACAAGAGAAACACTTATTCGAAGCTGTTTTCAAAAGTTATGTTTAACCTGAAATATTGTCTCAAACTGATGTTCTCAGACCGAGAGAATGACGTTTTCTAAGATTCTGCTGGAGCTCTGAATAGCAGTTTTCAAACATCAAATAAAGGGTTTATATAGCTATATATAACAATTTGCATCTGAAATAAACAAGAGAAACATTTATTCGAAGCTGTTTTCAAAAGTTATGTTTAACCTGAAATATTGTCTCAAACTGATCTTCACAGGCTGAGAGAATGACGTTTTCCAAGATTCTGCTGAAGCTCTGAATAGCAGTTTTCAAACATCAAATAAAGGATTTATATAGCTAAATATATCAATTTGCATCTGAAATAAACAAGAGAAAAACTTATTCAAAGCTGTTTTCAAAAGTTATGTTTAACCTGAAACATTGTCTCAAACTGATGTTCTCAGACTGAGAGAATGACGTTTTCTAAGATTCTGCTGGAGCTCTGAATAGCAGTTTTCAAACATCAAATAAAGGGTTTATATAGCTATATATATCAATTTGCATCTGAAATAAACAAGAGAAACATTTATTCGAAGCTGTTTTCAAAAGTTATGTTTAACCTGAAATATTGTCTCAAACTGATGTTCTCAGACTGAGAGAATGACGTTTTCTAAGATTCTGCTGGAGCTCTGAATAGCAGTTTTCAAACATCAAATAAAGGGTTTATATAACTATATATATCAATTTGCATCTGAAATAAACAAGAGAAACACTTATTCGAAGCTGTTTTCAAAAGTTATGTTTAACCTGAAATATTGTCTCAAACTGATGTTCTCAGACCGATAGAATGACGTTTTCTAAGATTCTGCTGGAGCTCTGAATAGCAGTTTTCAAACATCAAATAAAGGGTTTATATAGCTATATATATCAATTTGCATCTGAAATAAACAAGAGAAACATTTATTCGAAGCTGTTTTCAAAAGTTATGTTTAACCTGAAATATTGTCTCAAACTGATCTTCACAGGCTGAGAGAATGACGTTTTCCAAGATTCTGCTGAAGCTCTGAATAGCAGTTTTCAAACATCAAATAAAGGGTTTATATAGCTATATATATCAATTTGCATCTGAAATAAACAAGAGAAACACTTATTCGAAGCTGTTTTCAAAAGTTATGTTTAACCTGAAATATTGTCTCAAACTGATGTTCTCAGACCGAGAGAATGACGTTTTCTAAGATTCTGCTGGAGCTCTGAATAGCAGTTTTCAAACATCAAATAAAGGGTTTATATAGCTATATATAACAATTTGCATCTGAAATAAACAAGAGAAACATTTATTCGAAGCTGTTTTCAAAAGTTATGTTTAACCTGAAATATTGTCTCAAACTGATCTTCACAGGCTGAGAGAATGACGTTTTCCAAGATTCTGCTGAAGCTCTGAATAGCAGTTTTCAAACATCAAATAAAGGATTTATATAGCTATATATATTAATTTGCATCTGAAATAAACAAGAGAAAAACTTATTCAAAGCTGTTTTCAAAAGTTATGTTTAACCTGAAACATTGTCTCAAACTGATGTTCTCAGACTGAGAGAATGACGTTTTCCAAGATTCTGCTGAAGCTCTGAATAGCAGTTTTCAAACATCAAATAAAGGGTTTATATAGCTATATATATCAATTTGCATCTGAAATAAACAAGAGAAACATTTATTCGAAGCTGTTTTCAAAAGTTATGTTTAACCTGAAATATTGTCTCAAACTGATCTTCTCAGACTGAGAGAATGACGTTTTCCAAGATTCTGCTGGAGCTCTGAATAACAGTTTTAAAACATCAAATAAAGGGTTTATATAGCTATATATATCAATTTGCATCAGAAATAAACAAGAGAAACACTTATTCGAAGCTGTTTTCAAAAGTTATGTTTAACCTGAAATATTGTCTCAAACTGATGTTCTCAGACCGAGAGAATGACGTTTTCTAAGATTCTGCTGGAGCTCTGAATAGCAGTTTTCAAACATCAAATAAAGGGTTTATATAGCTATATATAACAATTTGCATCTGAAATAAACAAGAGAAACATTTATTCGAAGCTGTTTTCAAAAGTTATGTTTAACCTGAAATATTGTCTCAAACTGATCTTCACAGGCTGAGAGAATGACGTTTTCCAAGATTCTGCTGAAGCTCTGAATAGCAGTTTTCAAACATCAAATAAAGGATTTATATAGCTAAATATATCAATTTGCATCTGAAATAAACAAGAGAAAAACTTATTCAAAGCTGTTTTCAAAAGTTATGTTTAACCTGAAACATTGTCTCAAACTGATGTTCTCAGACTGAGAGAATGACGTTTTCTAAGATTCTGCTGGAGCTCTGAATAGCAGTTTTCAAACATCAAATAAAGGGTTTATATAGCTATATATATCAATTTGCATCTGAAATAAACAAGAGAAACATTTATTCGAAGCTGTTTTCAAAAGTTATGTTTAACCTGAAATATTGTCTCAAACTGATGTTCTCAGACTGAGAGAATGACGTTTTCTAAGATTCTGCTGGAGCTCTGAATAGCAGTTTTCAAACATCAAATAAAGGGTTTATATAACTATATATATCAATTTGCATCTGAAATAAACAAGAGAAACACTTATTCGAAGCTGTTTTCAAAAGTTATGTTTAACCTGAAATATTGTCTCAAACTGATGTTCTCAGACCGATAGAATGACGTTTTCTAAGATTCTGCTGGAGCTCTGAATAGCAGTTTTCAAACATCAAATAAAGGGTTTATATAGCTATATATATCAATTTGCATCTGAAATAAACAAGAGAAACATTTATTCGAAGCTGTTTTCAAAAGTTATGTTTAACCTGAAATATTGTCTCAAACTGATCTTCACAGGCTGAGAGAATGACGTTTTCCAAGATTCTGCTGAAGCTCTGAATAGCAGTTTTCAAACATCAAATAAAGGGTTTATATAACTATATATATCAATTTGCATCTGAAATAAACAAGAGAAACACTTATTCGAAGCTGTTTTCAAAAGTTATGTTTAACCTGAAATATTGTCTCAAACTGATGTTCTCAGACCGAGAGAATGACGTTTTCTAAGATTCTGCTGGAGCTCTGAATAGCAGTTTTCAAACATCAAATAAAGGGTTTATATAGCTATATATAACAATTTGCATCTGAAATAAACAAGAGAAACATTTATTCGAAGCTGTTTTCAAAAGTTATGTTTAACCTGAAATATTGTCTCAAACTGATCTTCACAGGCTGAGAGAATGACGTTTTCCAAGATTCTGCTGAAGCTCTGAATAGCAGTTTTCAAACATCAAATAAAGGATTTATATAGCTATATATATTAATTTGCATCTGAAATAAACAAGAGAAAAACTTATTCAAAGCTGTTTTCAAAAGTTATGTTTAACCTGAAACATTGTCTCAAACTGATGTTCTCAGACTGAGAGAATGACGTTTTCCAAGATTCTGCTGAAGCTCTGAATAGCAGTTTTCAAACATCAAATAAAGGGTTTATATAGCTATATATATCAATTTGCATCTGAAATAAACAAGAGAAACATTTATTCGAAGCTGTTTTCAAAAGTTATGTTTAACCTGAAATATTGTCTCAAACTGATCTTCTCAGACTGAGAGAATGACGTTTTCCAAGATTCTGCTGGAGCTCTGAATAACAGTTTTAAAACATCAAATAAAGGGTTTATATAGCTATATATATCAATTTGCATCTGAAATAAACAAGAGAAACACTTATTCGAAGCTGTTTTCAAAAGTTATGTTTAACCTGAAATATTGTCTCAAACTGATGTTCTCAGACTGAGAGAATGACGTTTTCTAAGATTCTGCTGGAGCTCTGAATAGCAGTTTTCAAACATCAAATAAAGGGTTTATATAGCTATATATAACAATTTGCATCTGAAATAAACAAGAGAAACATTTATTCGAAGCTGTTTTCAAAAGTTATGTTAAACCTGAAATATTGTCTCAAACTGATCTTCACAGGCTGAGAGAATGACGTTTTCCAAGATTCTGCTGAAGCTCTGAATAGCAGTTTTCAAACATCAAATAAAGGGTTTATATAGCTATATATATCAATTTGCATCAGAAATAAACAAGAGAAACACTTATTCGAAGCTGGTTTCAAAAGTTATGTTTAACCTGAAATATTGTCTCAAACTGATGTTCTCAGACCGAGAGAATGACGTTTTCTAAGATTCTGCTGGAGCTCTGAATAGCAGTTTTCAAACATCAAATAAAGGGTTTATATAGCTATATATATCAATTTGCATCTGAAATAAACAAGAGAAACACTTATTCGAAGCTGTTTTCAAAAGTTATGTTTAACATGAAATACTGTCTCAAACTGATCTTCACAGGCTGAGAGAATGACGTTTTCCAAGATTCTGCTGGAGCTCTGAATAACAGTTTTCAAACATCAAATAAAGGGTTTATATAGCTATATATATCAATTTGCATCTGAAATAAACAAGAGAAACACTTATTCGAAGCTGTTTTCAAAAGTTATGTTTAACCTGAAATATTGTCTCAAACTGATGTTCTCAGACCGAGAGAATGACGTTTTCTAAGATTCTGCTGGAGCTCTGAATAGCAGTTTTCAAACATCAAATAAAGGGTTTATATAGCTATATATAACAATTTGCATCTGAAATAAACAAGAGAAACATTTATTCGAAGCTGTTTTCAAAAGTTATGTTTAACCTGAAATATTGTCTCAAACTGATCTTCACAGGCTGAGAGAATGACGTTTTCCAAGATTCTGCTGAAGCTCTGAATAGCAGTTTTCAAACATCAAATAAAGGGTTTATATAGCTATATATATCAATTTGCATCTGAAATAAACAAGAGAAACACTTATTCGAAGCTGTTTTCAAAAGTTATGTTTAACCTGAAATATTGTCTCAAACTGATGTTCTCAGACCGAGAGAATGACGTTTTCTAAGATTCTGCTGGAGCTCTGAATAGCAGTTTTCAAACATCAAATAAAGGGTTTATATAGCTATATATAACAATTTGCATCTGAAATAAACAAGAGAAACATTTATTCGAAGCTGTTTTCAAAAGTTATGTTTAACCTGAAATATTGTCTCAAACTGATCTTCACAGGCTGAGAGAATGACGTTTTCCAAGATTCTGCTGAAGCTCTGAATAGCAGTTTTCAAACATCAAATAAAGGATTTATATAGCTATATATATTAATTTGCATCTGAAATAAACAAGAGAAAAACTTATTCAAAGCTGTTTTCAAAAGTTATGTTTAACCTGAAACATTGTCTCAAACTGATGTTCTCAGACTGAGAGAATGACGTTTTCCAAGATTCTGCTGAAGCTCTGAATAGCAGTTTTCAAACATCAAATAAAGGGTTTATATAGCTATATATATCAATTTGCATCTGAAATAAACAAGAGAAACATTTATTCGAAGCTGTTTTCAAAAGTTATGTTTAACCTGAAATATTGTCTCAAACTGATCTTCTCAGACTGAGAGAATGACGTTTTCCAAGATTCTGCTGGAGCTCTGAATAACAGTTTTAAAACATCAAATAAAGGGTTTATATAGCTATATATATCAATTTGCATCAGAAATAAACAAGAGAAACACTTATTCGAAGCTGTTTTCAAAAGTTATGTTTAACCTGAAATATTGTCTCAAACTGATGTTCTCAGACTGAGAGAATGACGTTTTCTAAGATTCTGCTGGAGCTCTGAATAGCAGTTTTCAAACATCAAATAAAGGGTTTATATAGCTATATATAACAATTTGCATCTGAAATAAACAAGAGAAACATTTATTCGAAGCTGTTTTCAAAAGTTATGTTAAACCTGAAATATTGTCTCAAACTGATCTTCACAGGCTCAGAGAATGACGTTTTCCAAGATTCTGCTGAAGCTCTGAATAGCAGTTTTCAAACATCAAATAAAGGGCTTATATAGCTATATATATCAATTTGCATCTGAAATAAACAAGAGAAACACTTATTCGAAGCTGGTTTCAAAAGTTATGTTTAACCTGAAATATTGTCTCAAACTGATGTTCTCAGACCGAGAGAATGACGTTTTCTAAGATTCTGCTGGAGCTCTGAATAGCAGTTTTCAAACATCAAATAAAGGGTTTATATAGCTATATATATCAATTTGCATCAGAAATAAACAAGAGAAACACTTATTCGAAGCTGTTTTCAAAAGTTATGTTTAACCTGAAATATTGTCTCAAACTGATGTTCTCAGACCGAGAGAATGACGTTTTCTAAGATTCTGCTGGAGCTCTGAATAGCAGTTTTCAAACATCAAATAAAGGGTTTATATAGCTATATATATCAATTTGCATCTGAAATAAACAAGAGAAACACTTATTCGAAGCTGTTTTCAAAAGTTATGTTTAACATGAAATACTGACTCAAACTGATCTTCACAGGCTGAGAGAATGACGTTTTCCAAGATTCTGCTGGAGCTCTGAATAACAGTTTTCAAACATCAAATAAAGGGTTTATATAGCTATATATATCAATTTGCATCAGAAATAAACAAGAGAAACACTTATTCGAAGCTGTTTTCAAAAGTTATGTTTAACCTGAAATATTGTCTCAAACTGATGTTCTCAGACCGAGAGAATGACGTTTTCTAAGATTCTGCTGGAGCTCTGAATAGCAGTTTTCAAACATCAAATAAAGGGTTTATATAGCTATATATAACAATTTGCATCTGAAATAAACAAGAGAAACATTTATTCGAAGCTGTTTTCAAAAGTTATGTTTAACCTGAAATATTGTCTCAAACGGATCTTCACAGGCTGAGAGAATGACGTTTTCCAAGATTCTGCTGAAGCTCTGAATAGCAGTTTTCAAACATCAAATAAAGGATTTATATAGCTATATATATCAATTTGCATCTGAAATAAACAAGAGAAAAACTTATTCAAAGCTGTTTTCAAAAGTTATGTTTAACCTGAAATATTGTCTCAAACTGATGTTCTCAGACCGAGAGAATGACGTTTTCTAAGATTCTGCTGGAGCTCTGAATAGCAGTTTTCAAACATCAAATAAAGGGTTTATATAGCTATATATAACAATTTGCATCTGAAATAAACAAGAGAAACATTTATTCGAAGCTGTTTTCAAAAGTTATGTTTAACCTGAAATACTGTCTCAAACTGATCTTCACAGGCTGAGAGAATGACGTTTTCCAAGATTCTGCTGAAGCTCTGAATAGCAGTTTTCAAACATCAAATAAAGGATTTATATAGCTGTATATATCAATTTGCATCTGAAATAAACAAGAGAAAAACTTATTCAAAGCTGTTTTCAAAAGTTATGTTTAACCTGAAACATTGTCTCAAACTGATGTTCTCAGACTGAGAGAATGACGTTTTCTAAGATTCTGCTGGAGCTCTGAATAGCAGTTTTCAAACATCAAATAAAGGGTTTATATAGCTATATATATCAATTTGCATCTGAAATAAACAAGAGAAACATTTATTCGAAGCTGTTTTCAAAAGTTATGTTTAACCTGAAATATTGTCTCAAACTGATCTTCACAGGCTGAGAGAATGACATTTTCCAAGATTCTGCTGAAGCTCTGAATAGCAGTTTTCAAACATCAAATAAAGGGTTTATATAGCTATATATATCAATTTGCATCTGAAATAAACAAGAGAAACACTTATTCGAAGCTGTTTTCAAAAGTTATGTTTAACCTGAAATATTGTCTCAAACTGATATTCTCAGACCGAGAGAATGACGTTTTCTAAGATTCTGCTGGAGCTCTGAATAGCAGTTTTCAAACATCAAATAAAGGGTTTATATAGCTATATATAACAATTTGAATCTGAAATAAACAAGAGAAACATTTATTCGAAGCTGTTTTCAAAAGTTATGTTTAACCTGAAACATTGTCTCAAACTGATGTTCTCAGAGTGAGAGAATGACGTTTTCTAAGATTCTGCTGGAGCTCTGAATAGCAGTTTTCAAACATCAAATAAAGGGTTTATATAGCTATATATATCAATTTGCATCTGAAATAAACAAGAGAAACATTTATTCGAAGCTGTTTTCAAAAGTTATGTTTAACCTGAAATATTGTCTCAAACTGATCTTCTCAGACTGAGAGAATGACGTTTTCCAAGATTCTACTGGAGCTCTGAATAACAGTTTTAAAACATCAAATAAAGGGTTTATATAACTATATATATCAATTTGCATCTGAAATAAACAAGAGAAACACTTATTCGAAGCTGTTTTCAAAAGTTATGTTTAACCTGAAATATTGTCTCAAACTGATGTTCTCAGACTGAGAGAATGACGTTTTCTAAGATTCTGCTGGAGCTCTGAATAGCAGTTTTCAAACATCAAATAAAGGGTTTATATAGCTATATATAACAATTTGCATCTGAAATAAACAAGAGAAACATTTATTCGAAGCTGTTTTCAAAAGTTATGTTAAACCTGAAATATTGTCTCAAACTGATCTTCACAGGCTGAGAGAATGACGTTTTCCAAGATTCTGCTGAAGCTCTGAATAGCAGTTTTCAAACATCAAATAAAGGGCTTATATAGCTATATATATCAATTTGCATCAGAAATAAACAAGAGAAACACTTATTCGAAGCTGGTTTCAAAAGTTATGTTTAACCTGAAATATTGTCTCAAACTGATGTTCTCAGACCGAGAGAATGACGTTTTCTAAGATTCTGCTGGAGCTCTGAATAGCAGTTTTCAAACATCAAATAAAGGGTTTATATAGCTATATATATCAATTTGCATCAGAAATAAACAAGAGAAACACTTATTCGAAGCTGGTTTCAAAAGTTATGTTTAACCTGAAATATTGTCTCAAACTGATGTTCTCAGACCGAGAGAATGACGTTTTCTAAGATTCTGCTGGAGCTCTGAATAGCAGTTTTCAAACATCAAATAAAGGGTTTATATAGCTATATATATCAATTTGCATCTGAAATAAACAAGAGAAACACTTATTCGAAGCTGTTTTCAAAAGTTATGTTTAACCTGAAATATTGTCTCAAACTGATGTTCTCAGACCGAGAGAATGACGTTTTCTAAGATTCTGCTGGAGCTCTGAATAGCAGTTTTCAAACATCAAATAAAGGGTTTATATAGCTATATATATCAATTTGCATCTGAAATAAACAAGAGAAACACTTATTCGAAGCTGTTTTCAAAAGTTATGTTTAACCTGAAATATTGTCTCAAACTGATATTCTCAGACCGAGAGAATGACGTTTTCTAAGATTCTGCTGGAGCTCTGAATAGCAGTTTTCAAACATCAAATAAAGGGTTTATATAGCTATATATAACAATTTGCATCTGAAATAAACAAGAGAAACATTTATTCGAAGCTGTTTTCAAAAGTTATGTTTAACCTGAAATATTGTCTCAAACTGATCTTCACAGGCTGAGAGAATGACGTTTTCCAAGATTCTGCTGAAGCTCTGAATAGCAGTTTTCAAACATCAAATAAAGGATTTATATAGCTATATATATCAATTTGCATCTGAAATAAACAAGAGAAAAACTTATTCAAAGCCGTTTTCAAAAGTTATGTTTAACCTGAAACATTGTCTCAAACTGATGTTCTCAGACTGAGAGAATGACGTTTTCTAAGATTCTGCTGGAGCTCTGAATAGCAGTTTTCAAACATCAAATAAAGGGTTTATATAGCTATATATATCAATTTGCATCTGAAATAAACAAGAGAAACATTTATTCGAAGCTGTTTTCAAAAGTTATGTTTAACCTGAAATATTGTCTCAAACTGATCTTCTCAGACTGAGAGAATGACGTTTTCCAAGATTCTACTGGAGCTCTGAATAACAGTTTTAAAACATCAAATAAAGGGTTTATATAACTATATATATCAATTTGCATCTGAAATAAACAAGAGAAACACTTATTCGAAGCTGTTTTCAAAAGTTATGTTTAACCTGAAATATTGTCTCAAACTGATGTTCTCAGACTGAGAGAATGACGTTTTCTAAGATTCTGCTGGAGCTCTGAATAGCAGTTTTCAAACATCAAATAAAGGGTTTATATAGCCATATATAACAATTTGCATCTGAAATAAACAAGAGAAACATTTATTCGAAGCTGTTTTCAAAAGTTATGTTAAACCTGAAATATTGTCTCAAACTGATCTTCACAGGCTGAGAGAATGACGTTTTCCAAGATTCTGCTGAAGCTCTGAATAGCAGTTTTCAAACATCAAATAAAGGGCTTATATAGCTATATATATCAATTTGCATCAGAAATAAACAAGAGAAACACTTATTCGAAGCTGGTTTCAAAAGTTATGTTTAACCTGAAATATTGTCTCAAACTGATGTTCTCAGACCGAGAGAATGACGTTTTCTAAGATTCTGCTGGAGCTCTGAATAGCAGTTTTCAAACATCAAATAAAGGGTTTATATAGCTATATATATCAATTTGCATCAGAAATAAACAAGAGAAACACTTATTCGAAGCTGGTTTCAAAAGTTATGTTTAACCTGAAATATTGTCTCAAACTGATGTTCTCAGACCGAGAAAATGACGTTTTCTAAGATTCTGCTGGAGCTCTGAATAGCAGTTTTCAAACATCAAATAAAGGGTTTATATAGCTATATATATCAATTTGCATCTGAAATAAACAAGAGAAACATTTATTCGAAGCTGTTTTCAAAAGTTATGTTTAACCTGAAATATTGTCTCAAACTGATCTTCTCAGACTGAGAGAATGACGTTTTCAAAGATTCTGCTGGAGCTCTGAATAGCAGTTTTCAAACATCAAATAAAGGGTTTATATAGCTATATATATCAATTTGCATCTGAAATAAACAAGAGAAACACTTATTCGAAGCTGTTTTCAAAAGTTATGTTTAACATGAAATACTGTCTCAAACTGATCTTCACAGGCTGAGAGAATGACGGTTTTCCAAGATTCTGCTGGAGCTCTGAATAACAGTTTTCAAACATCAAATAAAGGGTTTATATAGCTATATATATCAATTTGCATCAGAAATAAACAAGAGAAACACTTATTCAAAGCTGTTTTCAAAAGTTATGTTTAACCTGAAATATTGTCTCAAACTGATGTTCTCAGACCGAGAGAATGACGTTTTCTAAGATTCTGCTGGAGCTCTGAATAGCAGTTTTCAAACATCAAATAAAGGGTTTATATAGCTATATATAACAATTTGCATCTGAAATAAACAAGAGAAACACTTATTCGAAGCTGTTTTCAAAAGTTATGTTTAACATGAAATACTGTCTCAAACTGATGTTCTCAGACCGAGAGAATGACGTTTTCTAAGATTCTGCTGGAGCTCTGAATAGCAGTTTTCAAACATCAAATAAAGGGTTTATATAGCTATATATATCAATTTGCATCTGAAATAAACAAGAGAAACACTTATTCGAAGCTGTTTTCAAAAGTTATGTTTAACATGAAATACTGTCTCAAACTGATCTTCACAGGCTGAGAGAATGACGGTTTTCCAAGATTCTGCTGGAGCTCTGAATAACAGTTTTCAAACATCAAATAAAGGGTTTATATAGCTATATATATCAATTTGCATCAGAAATAAACAAGAGAAACACTTATTCAAAGCTGTTTTCAAAAGTTATGTTTAACCTGAAATATTGTCTCAAACTGATGTTCTCAGACCGAGAGAATGACGTTTTCTAAGATTCTGCTGGAGCTCTGAATAGCAGTTTTCAAACATCAAATAAAGGGTTTATATAGCTATATATAACAATTTGCATCTGAAATAAACAAGAGAAACATTTATTCGAAGCTGTTTTCAAAAGTTATGTTTAACCTTGAAATATTGTCTCAAACTGATCTTCACAGGCTGAGAGAATGACGTTTTCCAAGATTCTGCTGAAGCTCTGAATAGCAGTTTTCAAACATCAAATAAAGGATTTATATAGCTATATATATCAATTTGCATCTGAAATAAACAAGAGAAAAACTTATTCAAAGCTGTTTTCAAAAGTTATGTTTAACCTGAAATATTGTCTCAAACTGATGTTCTCAGACCGAGAGAATGACGTTTTCTAAGATTCTGCTGGAGCTCTGAATAGCAGTTTTCAAACATCAAATAAAGGGTTTATATAGCTATATATAACAATTTGCATCTGAAATAAACAAGAGAAACATTTATTCGAAGCTGTTTTCAAAAGTTATGTTTAACCTGAAATATTGTCTCAAACTGATCTTCACAGGCTGAGAGAATGACGTTTTCCAAGATTCTGCTGAAGCTCTGAATAGCAGTTTTCAAACATCAAATAAAGGATTTATATAGCTATATATATCAATTTGCATCTGAAATAAACAAGAGAAAAACTTATTCAAAGCTGTTTTCAAAAGTTATGTTTAACCTGAAACATTGTCTCAAACTGATGTTCTCAGACTGAGAGAATGACGTTTTCTAAGATTCTGCTGGAGCTCTGAATAGCAGTTTTCAAACATCAAATAAAGGGTTTATATAGCTATATATAACAATTTGCATCTGAAATAAACAAGAGAAACACTTATTCGAAGCTGTTTTCAAAAGTTATGTTTAACCTGAAATATTGTCTCAAACTGATGTTCTCAGACTGAGAGAATGACGTTTTCTAAAATTCTGCTGGAGCTCTGAATAGCAGTTTTCAAACATCAAATAAAGGATTTATATAGCTATATATATCAATTTGCATCTGAAATAAACAAGAGAAAAACTTATTCAAAGCTGTTTTCAAAAGTTATGTTTAACCTGAAACATTGTCTCAAAATGATGTTCTCAGACTGAGAGAATGACGTTTTCTAAGATTCTGCTGGAGCTCTGAATAGCAGTTTTCAAACATCAAATAAAGGGTTTATATAGCTATATATATCAATTTGCATCTGAAATAAACAAGAGAAACACTTATTCGAAGCTGGTTTCAAAAGTTATGTTTAACCTGAAATATTGTCTCAAACTGATGTTCTCAGACCGAGAGAATGACGTTTTCTAAGATTCTGCTGGAGCTCTGAATAGCAGTTTTCAAACATCAAATAAAGGGTTTATATAGCTATATATATCAATTTGCATCTGAAATAAACAAGAGAAACATTTATTCGAAGCTGTTTTCAAAAGTTATGTTTAACCTGAAATATTGTCTCAAACTGATCTTCACAGGCTGAGAGAATGACGTTTTCCAAGATTCTGCTGAAGCTCTGAATAGCAGTTTTCAAACATCAAATAAAGGGTTTATATAGCTATATATATCAATTTGCATCTGAAATAAACAAGAGAAACACTTATTCGAAGCTGTTTTCAAAAGTTATGTTTAACCTGAAATATTGTCTCAAACTGATCTTCACAGGCTGAGAGAATGACGTTTTCCAAGATTCTGCTGAAGCTCTGAATAGCAGTTTTCAAACATCAAATAAAGGGTTTATATAGCTATATATATCAATTTGCATCTGAAATAAACAAGAGAAACATTTATTCGAAGCTGTTTTCAAAAGTTATGTTTAACCTGAAATATTGTCTCAAACTGATCTTCTCAGACTGAGAGAATGACGTTTTCCAAGATTCTACTGGAGCTCTGAATAACAGTTTTAAAACATCAAATAAAGGGTTTATATAACTATATATATCAATTTGCATCTGAAATAAACAAGAGAAACACTTATTCGAAGCTGTTTTCAAAAGTTATGTTTAACCTGAAATATTGTCTCAAACTGATGTTCTCAGACTGAGAGAATGACGTTTTCTAAGATTCTGCTGGAGCTCTGAATAGCAGTTTTCAAACATCAAATAAAGGGTTTATATAGCCATATATAACAATTTGCATCTGAAATAAACAAGAGAAACATTTATTCGAAGCTGTTTTCAAAAGTTATGTTAAACCTGAAATATTGTCTCAAACTGATCTTCACAGGCTGAGAGAATGACGTTTTCCAAGATTCTGCTGAAGCTCTGAATAGCAGTTTTCAAACATCAAATAAAGGGCTTATATAGCTATATATATCAATTTGCATCAGAAATAAACAAGAGAAACACTTATTCGAAGCTGGTTTCAAAAGTTATGTTTAACCTGAAATATTGTCTCAAACTGATGTTCTCAGACCGAGAGAATGACGTTTTCTAAGATTCTGCTGGAGCTCTGAATAGCAGTTTTCAAACATCAAATAAAGGGTTTATATAGCTATATATATCAATTTGCATCAGAAATAAACAAGAGAAACACTTATTCGAAGCTGGTTTCAAAAGTTATGTTTAACCTGAAATATTGTCTCAAACTGATGTTCTCAGACCGAGAAAATGACGTTTTCTAAGATTCTGCTGGAGCTCTGAATAGCAGTTTTCAAACATCAAATAAAGGGTTTATATAGCTATATATATCAATTTGCATCTGAAATAAACAAGAGAAACACTTATTCGAAGCTGTTTTCAAAAGTTATGTTTAACATGAAATACTGTCTCAAACTGATCTTCACAGGCTGAGAGAATGACGTTTTCCAAGATTCTGCTGGAGCTCTGAATAACAGTTTTCAAACATCAAATAAAGGGTTTATATAGCTATATATATCAATTTGCATCTGAAATAAACAAGAGAAACACTTATTCGAAGCTGTTTTCAAAAGTTATGTTTAACCTGAAATATTGTCTCAAACTGATGTTCTCAGACCGAGAGAATGACGTTTTCTAAGATTCTGCTGGAGCTCTGAATAGCAGTTTTCAAACATCAAATAAAGGGTTTATATAGCTATATATAACAATTTGCATCTGAAATAAACAAGAGAAACATTTATTCGAAGCTGTTTTCAAAAGTTATGTTTAACCTGAAATATTGTCTCAAACTGATCTTCACAGGCTGAGAGAATGACGTTTTCCAAGATTCTGCTGAAGCTCTGAATAGCAGTTTTCAAACATCAAATAAAGGATTTATATAGCTAAATATATCAATTTGCATCTGAAATAAACAAGAGAAAAACTTATTCAAAGCTGTTTTCAAAAGTTATGTTTAACCTGAAACATTGTCTCAAACTGATGTTCTCAGACTGAGAGAATGACGTTTTCTAAGATTCTGCTGGAGCTCTGAATAGCAGTTTTCAAACATCAAATAAAGGGTTTATATAGCTATATATATCAATTTGCATCTGAAATAAACAAGAGAAACATTTATTCGAAGCTGTTTTCAAAAGTTATGTTTAACCTGAAATATTGTCTCAAACTGATGTTCTCAGACTGAGAGAATGACGTTTTCTAAGATTCTGCTGGAGCTCTGAATAGCAGTTTTCAAACATCAAATAAAGGGTTTATATAACTATATATATCAATTTGCATCTGAAATAAACAAGAGAAACACTTATTCGAAGCTGTTTTCAAAAGTTATGTTTAACCTGAAATATTGTCTCAAACTGATGTTCTCAGACCGATAGAATGACGTTTTCTAAGATTCTGCTGGAGCTCTGAATAGCAGTTTTCAAACATCAAATAAAGTGTTTATATAGCTATATATATCAATTTGCATCTGAAATAAACAAGAGAAACATTTATTCGAAGCTGTTTTCAAAAGTTATGTTTAACCTGAAATATTGTCTCAAACTGATCTTCACAGGCTGAGAGAATGACGTTTTCCAAGATTCTGCTGAAGCTCTGAATAGCAGTTTTCAAACATCAAATAAAGGGTTTATATAGCTATATATATCAATTTGCATCTGAAATAAACAAGAGAAACACTTATTCGAAGCTGTTTTCAAAAGTTATGTTTAACCTGAAATATTGTCTCAAACTGATGTTCTCAGACCGAGAGAATGACGTTTTCTAAGATTCTGCTGGAGCTCTGAATAGCAGTTTTCAAACATCAAATAAAGGGTTTATATAGCTATATATAACAATTTGCATCTGAAATAAACAAGAGAAACATTTATTCGAAGCTGTTTTCAAAAGTTATGTTTAACCTGAAATATTGTCTCAAACTGATCTTCACAGGCTGAGAGAATGACGTTTTCCAAGATTCTGCTGAAGCTCTGAATAGCAGTTTTCAAACATCAAATAAAGGATTTATATAGCTATATATATTAATTTGCATCTGAAATAAACAAGAGAAAAACTTATTCAAAGCTGTTTTCAAAAGTTATGTTTAACCTGAAACATTGTCTCAAACTGATGTTCTCAGACTGAGAGAATGACGTTTTCCAAGATTCTGCTGAAGCTCTGAATAGCAGTTTTCAAACATCAAATAAAGGGTTTATATAGCTATATATATCAATTTGCATCTGAAATAAACAAGAGAAACATTTATTCGAAGCTGTTTTCAAAAGTTATGTTTAACCTGAAATATTGTCTCAAACTGATCTTCTCAGACTGAGAGAATGACGTTTTCCAAGATTCTGCTGGAGCTCTGAATAACAGTTTTAAAACATCAAATAAAGGGTTTATATAGCTATATATATCAATTTGCATCTGAAATAAACAAGAGAAACACTTATTCGAAGCTGTTTTCAAAAGTTATGTTTAACCTGAAATATTGTCTCAAACTGATGTTCTCAGACTGAGAGAATGACGTTTTCTAAGATTCTGCTGGAGCTCTGAATAGCAGTTTTCAAACATCAAATAAAGGGTTTATATAGCTATATATAACAATTTGCATCTGAAATAAACAAGAGAAACATTTATTCGAAGCTGTTTTCAAAAGTTATGTTAAACCTGAAATATTGTCTCAAACTGATCTTCACAGGCTGAGAGAATGACGTTTTCCAAGATTCTGCTGGAGCTCTGAATAACAGTTTTCAAACATCAAATAAAGGGTTTATATAGCTATATATATCAATTTGCATCTGAAATAAACAAGAGAAACACTTATTCGAAGCTGTTTTCAAAAGTTATGTTTAACCTGAAATATTGTCTCAAACTGATGTTCTCAGACCGAGAGAATGACGTTTTCTAAGATTCTGCTGGAGCTCTGAATAGCAGTTTTCAAACATCAAATAAAGGGTTTATATAGCTATATATAACAATTTGCATCTGAAATAAACAAGAGAAACATTTATTCGAAGCTGTTTTCAAAAGTTATGTTTAACCTGAAATATTGTCTCAAACTGATCTTCACAGGCTGAGAGAATGACGTTTTCCAAGATTCTGCTGAAGCTCTGAATAGCAGTTTTCAAACATCAAATAAAGGATTTATATAGCTAAATATATCAATTTGCATCTGAAATAAACAAGAGAAAAACTTATTCAAAGCTGTTTTCAAAAGTTATGTTTAACCTGAAACATTGTCTCAAACTGATGTTCTCAGACTGAGAGAATGACGTTTTCTAAGATTCTGCTGGAGCTCTGAATAGCAGTTTTCAAACATCAAATAAAGGGTTTATATAGCTATATATATCAATTTGCATCTGAAATAAACAAGAGAAACATTTATTCGAAGCTGTTTTCAAAAGTTATGTTTAACCTGAAATATTGTCTCAAACTGATGTTCTCAGACTGAGAGAATGACGTTTTCTAAGATTCTGCTGGAGCTCTGAATAGCAGTTTTCAAACATCAAATAAAGGGTTTATATAACTATATATATCAATTTGCATCTGAAATAAACAAGAGAAACACTTATTCGAAGCTGTTTTCAAAAGTTATGTTTAACCTGAAATATTGTCTCAAACTGATGTTCTCAGACCAATAGAATGACGTTTTCTAAGATTCTGCTGGAGCTCTGAATAGCAGTTTTCAAACATCAAATAAAGGGTTTATATAGCTATATATATCAATTTGCATCTGAAATAAACAAGAGAAACATTTATTCGAAGCTGTTTTCAAAAGTTATGTTTAACCTGAAATATTGTCTCAAACTGATCTTCACAGGCTGAGAGAATGACGTTTTCCAAGATTCTGCTGAAGCTCTGAATAGCAGTTTTCAAACATCAAATAAAGGGTTTATATAGCTATATATATCAATTTGCATCTGAAATAAACAAGAGAAACACTTATTCGAAGCTGTTTTCAAAAGTTATGTTTAACCTGAAATATTGTCTCAAACTGATGTTCTCAGACCGAGAGAATGACGTTTTCTAAGATTCTGCTGGAGCTCTGAATAGCAGTTTTCAAACATCAAATAAAGGGTTTATATAGCTATATATAACAATTTGCATCTGAAATAAACAAGAGAAACATTTATTCGAAGCTGTTTTCAAAAGTTATGTTTAACCTGAAATATTGTCTCAAACTGATCTTCACAGGCTGAGAGAATGACGTTTTCCAAGATTCTGCTGAAGCTCTGAATAGCAGTTTTCAAACATCAAATAAAGGATTTATATAGCTATATATATTAATTTGCATCTGAAATAAACAAGAGAAAAACTTATTCAAAGCTGTTTTCAAAAGTTATGTTTAACCTGAAACATTGTCTCAAACTGATGTTCTCAGACTGAGAGAATGACGTTTTCCAAGATTCTGCTGAAGCTCTGAATAGCAGTTTTCAAACATCAAATAAAGGGTTTATATAGCTATATATATCAATTTGCATCTGAAATAAACAAGAGAAACATTTATTCGAAGCTGTTTTCAAAAGTTATGTTTAACCTGAAATATTGTCTCAAACTGATCTTCTCAGACTGAGAGAATGACGTTTTCCAAGATTCTGCTGGAGCTCTGAATAA
The DNA here is from genome assembly GCF_982586985.1 of Callionymus lyra. Classification (NCBI taxonomy): domain Eukaryota; kingdom Metazoa; phylum Chordata; class Actinopteri; order Syngnathiformes; family Callionymidae; genus Callionymus; species Callionymus lyra. Next base: position 556,087 of record NW_028258543.1, on the reverse strand, counting down.
CAGTTTTAAAACATCAAATAAAGGGTTTATATAGCTATATATATCAATTTGCATCTGAAATAAACAAGAGAAACACTTATTCGAAGCTGTTTTCAAAAGTTATGTTTAACCTGAAATATTGTCTCAAACTGATGTTCTCAGACTGAGAGAATGACGTTTTCTAAGATTCTGCTGGAGCTCTGAATAGCAGTTTTCAAACATCAAATAAAGGGTTTATATAGCTATATATAACAATTTGCATCTGAAATAAACAAGAGAAACATTTATTCGAAGCTGTTTTCAAAAGTTATGTTAAACCTGAAATATTGTCTCAAACTGATCTTCACAGGCTGAGAGAATGACGTTTTCCAAGATTCTGCTGGAGCTCTGAATAACAGTTTTCAAACATCAAATAAAGGGTTTATATAGCTATATATATCAATTTGCATCTGAAATAAACAAGAGAAACACTTATTCGAAGCTGTTTTCAAAAGTTATGTTTAACCTGAAATATTGTCTCAAACTGATGTTCTCAGACCGAGAGAATGACGTTTTCTAAGATTCTGCTGGAGCTCTGAATAGCAGTTTTCAAACATCAAATAAAGGGTTTATATAGCTATATATAACAATTTGCATCTGAAATAAACAAGAGAAACATTTATTCGAAGCTGTTTTCAAAAGTTATGTTTAACCTGAAATATTGTCTCAAACTGATCTTCACAGGCTGAGAGAATGACGTTTTCCAAGATTCTGCTGAAGCTCTGAATAGCAGTTTTCAAACATCAAATAAAGGATTTATATAGCTAAATATATCAATTTGCATCTGAAATAAACAAGAGAAAAACTTATTCAAAGCTGTTTTCAAAAGTTATGTTTAACCTGAAACATTGTCTCAAACTGATGTTCTCAGACTGAGAGAATGACGTTTTCTAAGATTCTGCTGGAGCTCTGAATAGCAGTTTTCAAACATCAAATAAAGGGTTTATATAGCTATATATATCAATTTGCATCTGAAATAAACAAGAGAAACATTTATTCGAAGCTGTTTTCAAAAGTTATGTTTAACCTGAAATATTGTCTCAAACTGATGTTCTCAGACTGAGAGAATGACGTTTTCTAAGATTCTGCTGGAGCTCTGAATAGCAGTTTTCAAACATCAAATAAAGGGTTTATATAACTATATATATCAATTTGCATCTGAAATAAACAAGAGAAACACTTATTCGAAGCTGTTTTCAAAAGTTATGTTTAACCTGAAATATTGTCTCAAACTGATGTTCTCAGACCGATAGAATGACGTTTTCTAAGATTCTGCTGGAGCTCTGAATAGCAGTTTTCAAACATCAAATAAAGGGTTTATATAGCTATATATATCAATTTGCATCTGAAATAAACAAGAGAAACATTTATTCGAAGCTGTTTTCAAAAGTTATGTTTAACCTGAAATATTGTCTCAAACTGATCTTCACAGGCTGAGAGAATGACGTTTTCCAAGATTCTGCTGAAGCTCTGAATAGCAGTTTTCAAACATCAAATAAAGGGTTTATATAGCTATATATATCAATTTGCATCTGAAATAAACAAGAGAAACACTTATTCGAAGCTGTTTTCAAAAGTTATGTTTAACCTGAAATATTGTCTCAAACTGATGTTCTCAGACCGAGAGAATGACGTTTTCTAAGATTCTGCTGGAGCTCTGAATAGCAGTTTTCAAACATCAAATAAAGGGTTTATATAGCTATATATAACAATTTGCATCTGAAATAAACAAGAGAAACATTTATTCGAAGCTGTTTTCAAAAGTTATGTTTAACCTGAAATATTGTCTCAAACTGATCTTCACAGGCTGAGAGAATGACGTTTTCCAAGATTCTGCTGAAGCTCTGAATAGCAGTTTTCAAACATCAAATAAAGGATTTATATAGCTATATATATTAATTTGCATCTGAAATAAACAAGAGAAAAACTTATTCAAAGCTGTTTTCAAAAGTTATGTTTAACCTGAAACATTGTCTCAAACTGATGTTCTCAGACTGAGAGAATGACGTTTTCCAAGATTCTGCTGAAGCTCTGAATAGCAGTTTTCAAACATCAAATAAAGGGTTTATATAGCTATATATATCAATTTGCATCTGAAATAAACAAGAGAAACATTTATTCGAAGCTGTTTTCAAAAGTTATGTTTAACCTGAAATATTGTCTCAAACTGATCTTCTCAGACTGAGAGAATGACGTTTTCCAAGATTCTGCTGGAGCTCTGAATAACAGTTTTAAAACATCAAATAAAGGGTTTATATAGCTATATATATCAATTTGCATCAGAAATAAACAAGAGAAACACTTATTCGAAGCTGTTTTCAAAAGTTATGTTTAACCTGAAATATTGTCTCAAACTGATGTTCTCAGACCGAGAGAATGACGTTTTCTAAGATTCTGCTGGAGCTCTGAATAGCAGTTTTCAAACATCAAATAAAGGGTTTATATAGCTATATATAACAATTTGCATCTGAAATAAACAAGAGAAACATTTATTCGAAGCTGTTTTCAAAAGTTATGTTTAACCTGAAATATTGTCTCAAACTGATCTTCACAGGCTGAGAGAATGACGTTTTCCAAGATTCTGCTGAAGCTCTGAATAGCAGTTTTCAAACATCAAATAAAGGATTTATATAGCTAAATATATCAATTTGCATCTGAAATAAACAAGAGAAAAACTTATTCAAAGCTGTTTTCAAAAGTTATGTTTAACCTGAAACATTGTCTCAAACTGATGTTCTCAGACTGAGAGAATGACGTTTTCTAAGATTCTGCTGGAGCTCTGAATAGCAGTTTTCAAACATCAAATAAAGGGTTTATATAGCTATATATATCAATTTGCATCTGAAATAAACAAGAGAAACATTTATTCGAAGCTGTTTTCAAAAGTTATGTTTAACCTGAAATATTGTCTCAAACTGATGTTCTCAGACTGAGAGAATGACGTTTTCTAAGATTCTGCTGGAGCTCTGAATAGCAGTTTTCAAACATCAAATAAAGGGTTTATATAACTATATATATCAATTTGCATCTGAAATAAACAAGAGAAACACTTATTCGAAGCTGTTTTCAAAAGTTATGTTTAACCTGAAATATTGTCTCAAACTGATGTTCTCAGACCGATAGAATGACGTTTTCTAAGATTCTGCTGGAGCTCTGAATAGCAGTTTTCAAACATCAAATAAAGGGTTTATATAGCTATATATATCAATTTGCATCTGAAATAAACAAGAGAAACATTTATTCGAAGCTGTTTTCAAAAGTTATGTTTAACCTGAAATATTGTCTCAAACTGATCTTCACAGGCTGAGAGAATGACGTTTTCCAAGATTCTGCTGAAGCTCTGAATAGCAGTTTTCAAACATCAAATAAAGGGTTTATATAACTATATATATCAATTTGCATCTGAAATAAACAAGAGAAACACTTATTCGAAGCTGTTTTCAAAAGTTATGTTTAACCTGAAATATTGTCTCAAACTGATGTTCTCAGACCGAGAGAATGACGTTTTCTAAGATTCTGCTGGAGCTCTGAATAGCAGTTTTCAAACATCAAATAAAGGGTTTATATAGCTATATATAACAATTTGCATCTGAAATAAACAAGAGAAACATTTATTCGAAGCTGTTTTCAAAAGTTATGTTTAACCTGAAATATTGTCTCAAACTGATCTTCACAGGCTGAGAGAATGACGTTTTCCAAGATTCTGCTGAAGCTCTGAATAGCAGTTTTCAAACATCAAATAAAGGATTTATATAGCTATATATATTAATTTGCATCTGAAATAAACAAGAGAAAAACTTATTCAAAGCTGTTTTCAAAAGTTATGTTTAACCTGAAACATTGTCTCAAACTGATGTTCTCAGACTGAGAGAATGACGTTTTCCAAGATTCTGCTGAAGCTCTGAATAGCAGTTTTCAAACATCAAATAAAGGGTTTATATAGCTATATATATCAATTTGCATCTGAAATAAACAAGAGAAACATTTATTCGAAGCTGTTTTCAAAAGTTATGTTTAACCTGAAATATTGTCTCAAACTGATCTTCTCAGACTGAGAGAATGACGTTTTCCAAGATTCTGCTGGAGCTCTGAATAACAGTTTTAAAACATCAAATAAAGGGTTTATATAGCTATATATATCAATTTGCATCTGAAATAAACAAGAGAAACACTTATTCGAAGCTGTTTTCAAAAGTTATGTTTAACCTGAAATATTGTCTCAAACTGATGTTCTCAGACTGAGAGAATGACGTTTTCTAAGATTCTGCTGGAGCTCTGAATAGCAGTTTTCAAACATCAAATAAAGGGTTTATATAGCTATATATAACAATTTGCATCTGAAATAAACAAGAGAAACATTTATTCGAAGCTGTTTTCAAAAGTTATGTTAAACCTGAAATATTGTCTCAAACTGATCTTCACAGGCTGAGAGAATGACGTTTTCCAAGATTCTGCTGAAGCTCTGAATAGCAGTTTTCAAACATCAAATAAAGGGTTTATATAGCTATATATATCAATTTGCATCAGAAATAAACAAGAGAAACACTTATTCGAAGCTGGTTTCAAAAGTTATGTTTAACCTGAAATATTGTCTCAAACTGATGTTCTCAGACCGAGAGAATGACGTTTTCTAAGATTCTGCTGGAGCTCTGAATAGCAGTTTTCAAACATCAAATAAAGGGTTTATATAGCTATATATATCAATTTGCATCTGAAATAAACAAGAGAAACACTTATTCGAAGCTGTTTTCAAAAGTTATGTTTAACATGAAATACTGTCTCAAACTGATCTTCACAGGCTGAGAGAATGACGTTTTCCAAGATTCTGCTGGAGCTCTGAATAACAGTTTTCAAACATCAAATAAAGGGTTTATATAGCTATATATATCAATTTGCATCTGAAATAAACAAGAGAAACACTTATTCGAAGCTGTTTTCAAAAGTTATGTTTAACCTGAAATATTGTCTCAAACTGATGTTCTCAGACCGAGAGAATGACGTTTTCTAAGATTCTGCTGGAGCTCTGAATAGCAGTTTTCAAACATCAAATAAAGGGTTTATATAGCTATATATAACAATTTGCATCTGAAATAAACAAGAGAAACATTTATTCGAAGCTGTTTTCAAAAGTTATGTTTAACCTGAAATATTGTCTCAAACTGATCTTCACAGGCTGAGAGAATGACGTTTTCCAAGATTCTGCTGAAGCTCTGAATAGCAGTTTTCAAACATCAAATAAAGGGTTTATATAGCTATATATATCAATTTGCATCTGAAATAAACAAGAGAAACACTTATTCGAAGCTGTTTTCAAAAGTTATGTTTAACCTGAAATATTGTCTCAAACTGATGTTCTCAGACCGAGAGAATGACGTTTTCTAAGATTCTGCTGGAGCTCTGAATAGCAGTTTTCAAACATCAAATAAAGGGTTTATATAGCTATATATAACAATTTGCATCTGAAATAAACAAGAGAAACATTTATTCGAAGCTGTTTTCAAAAGTTATGTTTAACCTGAAATATTGTCTCAAACTGATCTTCACAGGCTGAGAGAATGACGTTTTCCAAGATTCTGCTGAAGCTCTGAATAGCAGTTTTCAAACATCAAATAAAGGATTTATATAGCTATATATATTAATTTGCATCTGAAATAAACAAGAGAAAAACTTATTCAAAGCTGTTTTCAAAAGTTATGTTTAACCTGAAACATTGTCTCAAACTGATGTTCTCAGACTGAGAGAATGACGTTTTCCAAGATTCTGCTGAAGCTCTGAATAGCAGTTTTCAAACATCAAATAAAGGGTTTATATAGCTATATATATCAATTTGCATCTGAAATAAACAAGAGAAACATTTATTCGAAGCTGTTTTCAAAAGTTATGTTTAACCTGAAATATTGTCTCAAACTGATCTTCTCAGACTGAGAGAATGACGTTTTCCAAGATTCTGCTGGAGCTCTGAATAACAGTTTTAAAACATCAAATAAAGGGTTTATATAGCTATATATATCAATTTGCATCAGAAATAAACAAGAGAAACACTTATTCGAAGCTGTTTTCAAAAGTTATGTTTAACCTGAAATATTGTCTCAAACTGATGTTCTCAGACTGAGAGAATGACGTTTTCTAAGATTCTGCTGGAGCTCTGAATAGCAGTTTTCAAACATCAAATAAAGGGTTTATATAGCTATATATAACAATTTGCATCTGAAATAAACAAGAGAAACATTTATTCGAAGCTGTTTTCAAAAGTTATGTTAAACCTGAAATATTGTCTCAAACTGATCTTCACAGGCTCAGAGAATGACGTTTTCCAAGATTCTGCTGAAGCTCTGAATAGCAGTTTTCAAACATCAAATAAAGGGCTTATATAGCTATATATATCAATTTGCATCTGAAATAAACAAGAGAAACACTTATTCGAAGCTGGTTTCAAAAGTTATGTTTAACCTGAAATATTGTCTCAAACTGATGTTCTCAGACCGAGAGAATGACGTTTTCTAAGATTCTGCTGGAGCTCTGAATAGCAGTTTTCAAACATCAAATAAAGGGTTTATATAGCTATATATATCAATTTGCATCAGAAATAAACAAGAGAAACACTTATTCGAAGCTGTTTTCAAAAGTTATGTTTAACCTGAAATATTGTCTCAAACTGATGTTCTCAGACCGAGAGAATGACGTTTTCTAAGATTCTGCTGGAGCTCTGAATAGCAGTTTTCAAACATCAAATAAAGGGTTTATATAGCTATATATATCAATTTGCATCTGAAATAAACAAGAGAAACACTTATTCGAAGCTGTTTTCAAAAGTTATGTTTAACATGAAATACTGACTCAAACTGATCTTCACAGGCTGAGAGAATGACGTTTTCCAAGATTCTGCTGGAGCTCTGAATAACAGTTTTCAAACATCAAATAAAGGGTTTATATAGCTATATATATCAATTTGCATCAGAAATAAACAAGAGAAACACTTATTCGAAGCTGTTTTCAAAAGTTATGTTTAACCTGAAATATTGTCTCAAACTGATGTTCTCAGACCGAGAGAATGACGTTTTCTAAGATTCTGCTGGAGCTCTGAATAGCAGTTTTCAAACATCAAATAAAGGGTTTATATAGCTATATATAACAATTTGCATCTGAAATAAACAAGAGAAACATTTATTCGAAGCTGTTTTCAAAAGTTATGTTTAACCTGAAATATTGTCTCAAACGGATCTTCACAGGCTGAGAGAATGACGTTTTCCAAGATTCTGCTGAAGCTCTGAATAGCAGTTTTCAAACATCAAATAAAGGATTTATATAGCTATATATATCAATTTGCATCTGAAATAAACAAGAGAAAAACTTATTCAAAGCTGTTTTCAAAAGTTATGTTTAACCTGAAATATTGTCTCAAACTGATGTTCTCAGACCGAGAGAATGACGTTTTCTAAGATTCTGCTGGAGCTCTGAATAGCAGTTTTCAAACATCAAATAAAGGGTTTATATAGCTATATATAACAATTTGCATCTGAAATAAACAAGAGAAACATTTATTCGAAGCTGTTTTCAAAAGTTATGTTTAACCTGAAATACTGTCTCAAACTGATCTTCACAGGCTGAGAGAATGACGTTTTCCAAGATTCTGCTGAAGCTCTGAATAGCAGTTTTCAAACATCAAATAAAGGATTTATATAGCTGTATATATCAATTTGCATCTGAAATAAACAAGAGAAAAACTTATTCAAAGCTGTTTTCAAAAGTTATGTTTAACCTGAAACATTGTCTCAAACTGATGTTCTCAGACTGAGAGAATGACGTTTTCTAAGATTCTGCTGGAGCTCTGAATAGCAGTTTTCAAACATCAAATAAAGGGTTTATATAGCTATATATATCAATTTGCATCTGAAATAAACAAGAGAAACATTTATTCGAAGCTGTTTTCAAAAGTTATGTTTAACCTGAAATATTGTCTCAAACTGATCTTCACAGGCTGAGAGAATGACATTTTCCAAGATTCTGCTGAAGCTCTGAATAGCAGTTTTCAAACATCAAATAAAGGGTTTATATAGCTATATATATCAATTTGCATCTGAAATAAACAAGAGAAACACTTATTCGAAGCTGTTTTCAAAAGTTATGTTTAACCTGAAATATTGTCTCAAACTGATATTCTCAGACCGAGAGAATGACGTTTTCTAAGATTCTGCTGGAGCTCTGAATAGCAGTTTTCAAACATCAAATAAAGGGTTTATATAGCTATATATAACAATTTGAATCTGAAATAAACAAGAGAAACATTTATTCGAAGCTGTTTTCAAAAGTTATGTTTAACCTGAAATATTGTCTCAAACTGATCTTCACAGGCTGAGAGAATGACGTTTTCCAAGATTCTGCTGAAGCTCTGAATAGCAGTTTTCAAACATCAAATAAAGGATTTATATAGCTATATATATCAATTTGCATCTGAAATAAACAAGAGAAAAACTTATTCAAAGCCGTTTTCAAAAGTTATGTTTAACCTGAAACATTGTCTCAAACTGATGTTCTCAGAGTGAGAGAATGACGTTTTCTAAGATTCTGCTGGAGCTCTGAATAGCAGTTTTCAAACATCAAATAAAGGGTTTATATAGCTATATATATCAATTTGCATCTGAAATAAACAAGAGAAACATTTATTCGAAGCTGTTTTCAAAAGTTATGTTTAACCTGAAATATTGTCTCAAACTGATCTTCTCAGACTGAGAGAATGACGTTTTCCAAGATTCTACTGGAGCTCTGAATAACAGTTTTAAAACATCAAATAAAGGGTTTATATAACTATATATATCAATTTGCATCTGAAATAAACAAGAGAAACACTTATTCGAAGCTGTTTTCAAAAGTTATGTTTAACCTGAAATATTGTCTCAAACTGATGTTCTCAGACTGAGAGAATGACGTTTTCTAAGATTCTGCTGGAGCTCTGAATAGCAGTTTTCAAACATCAAATAAAGGGTTTATATAGCTATATATAACAATTTGCATCTGAAATAAACAAGAGAAACATTTATTCGAAGCTGTTTTCAAAAGTTATGTTAAACCTGAAATATTGTCTCAAACTGATCTTCACAGGCTGAGAGAATGACGTTTTCCAAGATTCTGCTGAAGCTCTGAATAGCAGTTTTCAAACATCAAATAAAGGGCTTATATAGCTATATATATCAATTTGCATCAGAAATAAACAAGAGAAACACTTATTCGAAGCTGGTTTCAAAAGTTATGTTTAACCTGAAATATTGTCTCAAACTGATGTTCTCAGACCGAGAGAATGACGTTTTCTAAGATTCTGCTGGAGCTCTGAATAGCAGTTTTCAAACATCAAATAAAGGGTTTATATAGCTATATATATCAATTTGCATCAGAAATAAACAAGAGAAACACTTATTCGAAGCTGGTTTCAAAAGTTATGTTTAACCTGAAATATTGTCTCAAACTGATGTTCTCAGACCGAGAGAATGACGTTTTCTAAGATTCTGCTGGAGCTCTGAATAGCAGTTTTCAAACATCAAATAAAGGGTTTATATAGCTATATATATCAATTTGCATCTGAAATAAACAAGAGAAACACTTATTCGAAGCTGTTTTCAAAAGTTATGTTTAACCTGAAATATTGTCTCAAACTGATGTTCTCAGACCGAGAGAATGACGTTTTCTAAGATTCTGCTGGAGCTCTGAATAGCAGTTTTCAAACATCAAATAAAGGGTTTATATAGCTATATATATCAATTTGCATCTGAAATAAACAAGAGAAACACTTATTCGAAGCTGTTTTCAAAAGTTATGTTTAACCTGAAATATTGTCTCAAACTGATATTCTCAGACCGAGAGAATGACGTTTTCTAAGATTCTGCTGGAGCTCTGAATAGCAGTTTTCAAACATCAAATAAAGGGTTTATATAGCTATATATAACAATTTGCATCTGAAATAAACAAGAGAAACATTTATTCGAAGCTGTTTTCAAAAGTTATGTTTAACCTGAAATATTGTCTCAAACTGATCTTCACAGGCTGAGAGAATGACGTTTTCCAAGATTCTGCTGAAGCTCTGAATAGCAGTTTTCAAACATCAAATAAAGGATTTATATAGCTATATATATCAATTTGCATCTGAAATAAACAAGAGAAAAACTTATTCAAAGCCGTTTTCAAAAGTTATGTTTAACCTGAAACATTGTCTCAAACTGATGTTCTCAGACTGAGAGAATGACGTTTTCTAAGATTCTGCTGGAGCTCTGAATAGCAGTTTTCAAACATCAAATAAAGGGTTTATATAGCTATATATATCAATTTGCATCTGAAATAAACAAGAGAAACATTTATTCGAAGCTGTTTTCAAAAGTTATGTTTAACCTGAAATATTGTCTCAAACTGATCTTCTCAGACTGAGAGAATGACGTTTTCCAAGATTCTACTGGAGCTCTGAATAACAGTTTTAAAACATCAAATAAAGGGTTTATATAACTATATATATCAATTTGCATCTGAAATAAACAAGAGAAACACTTATTCGAAGCTGTTTTCAAAAGTTATGTTTAACCTGAAATATTGTCTCAAACTGATGTTCTCAGACTGAGAATGACGTTTTCTAAGATTCTGCTGGAGCTCTGAATAGCAGTTTTCAAACATCAAATAAAGGGTTTATATAGCTATATATAACAATTTGCATCTGAAATAAACAAGAGAAACATTTATTCGAAGCTGTTTTCAAAAGTTATGTTAAACCTGAAATATTGTCTCAAACTGATCTTCACAGGCTGAGAGAATGACGTTTTCCAAGATTCTGCTGAAGCTCTGAATAGCAGTTTTCAAACATCAAATAAAGGGCTTATATAGCTATATATATCAATTTGCATCAGAAATAAAGAAGAGAAACACTTATTCGAAGCTGGTTTCAAAAGTTATGTTTAACCTGAAATATTGTCTCAAACTGATGTTCTCAGACCGAGAGAATGACGTTTTCTAAGATTCTGCTGGAGCTCTGAATAGCAGTTTTCAAACATCAAATAAAGGGTTTATATAGCTATATATATCAATTTGCATCAGAAATAAACAAGAGAAACACTTATTCGAAGCTGGTTTCAAAAGTTATGTTTAACCTGAAATATTGTCTCAAACTGATGTTCTCAGACCGAGAGAATGACGTTTTCTAAGATTCTGCTGGAGCTCTGAATAGCAGTTTTCAAACATCAAATAAAGGGTTTATATAGCTATATATATCAATTTGCATCTGAAATAAAAACAAGAGAAACACTTATTCGAAGCTGTTTTCAAAAGTTATGTTTAACCTGAAATATTGTCTCAAACTGATGTTCTCAGACTGAGAGAATGACGTTTTCTAAGATTCTGCTGGAGCTCTGAATAGCAGTTTTCAAACATCAAATAAAGGGTTTATATAGCTATATATATCAATTTGCATCTGAAATAAACAAGAGAAACATTTATTCGAAGCTGTTTTCAAAAGTTATGTTTAACCTGAAATATTGTCTCAAACTGATGTTCTCAGACTGAGAGAATGACGTTTTCTAAGATTCTGCTGGAGCTCTGAATAGCAGTTTTCAAACATCAAATAAAGGGTTTATATAACTATATATATCAATTTGCATCTGAAATAAACAAGAGAAACACTTATTCGAAGCTGTTTTCAAAAGTTATGTTTAACCTGAAATATTGTCTCAAACTGATGTTCTCAGACCGATAGAATGACGTTTTCTAAGATTCTGCTGGAGCTCTGAATAGCAGTTTTCAAACATCAAATAAAGGGTTTATATAGCTATATATATCAATTTGCATCTGAAATAAACAAGAGAAACATTTATTCGAAGCTGTTTTCAAAAGTTATGTTTAACCTGAAATATTGTCTCAAACTGATCTTCACAGGCTGAGAGAATGACGTTTTCCAAGATTCTGCTGAAGCTCTGAATAGCAGTTTTCAAACATCAAATAAAGGGTTTATATAGCTATATATATCAATTTGCATCTGAAATAAACAAGAGAAACACTTATTCGAAGCTGTTTTCAAAAGTTATGTTTAACCTGAAATATTGTCTCAAACTGATGTTCTCAGACCGAGAGAATGACGTTTTCTAAGATTCTGCTGGAGCTCTGAATAGCAGTTTTCAAACATCAAATAAAGGGTTTATATAGCTATATATAACAATTTGCATCTGAAATAAACAAGAGAAACATTTATTCGAAGCTGTTTTCAAAAGTTATGTTTAACCTGAAATATTGTCTCAAACTGATCTTCACAGGCTGAGAGAATGACGTTTTCCAAGATTCTGCTGAAGCTCTGAATAGCAGTTTTCAAACATCAAATAAAGGATTTATATAGCTATATATATTAATTTGCATCTGAAATAAACAAGAGAAAAACTTATTCAAAGCTGTTTTCAAAAGTTATGTTTAACCTGAAACATTGTCTCAAACTGATGTTCTCAGACTGAGAGAATGACGTTTTCCAAGATTCTGCTGAAGCTCTGAATAGCAGTTTTCAAACATCAAATAAAGGGTTTATATAGCTATATATATCAATTTGCATCTGAAATAAACAAGAGAAACATTTATTCGAAGCTGTTTTCAAAAGTTATGTTTAACCTGAAATATTGTCTCAAACTGATCTTCTCAGACTGAGAGAATGACGTTTTCCAAGATTCTGCTGGAGCTCTGAATAACAGTTTTAAAACATCAAATAAAGGGTTTATATAGCTATATATATCAATTTGCATCAGAAATAAACAAGAGAAACACTTATTCGAAGCTGTTTTCAAAAGTTATGTTTAACCTGAAATATTGTCTCAAACTGATGTTCTCAGACCGAGAGAATGACGTTTTCTAAGATTCTGCTGGAGTTCTGAATAGCAGTTTTCAAACATCAAATAAAGGGTTTATATAGCTATATATATCAATTTGCATCTGAAATAAACAAGAGAAAAACTTATTGAAAGCTGTTTTCAAAAGTTATGTTTAACCTGAAACATTGTCTCAAACTGATGTTCTCAGACTGAGAGAATGACCTTTTTTTAAGATTCTGCTGGAGCTCTGAATAGCAGTTTTCAAACATCAAATAAAGGGTTTATATAGCTATATATATCAATTTGCATCTGAAATAAACAAGAGAAACACTTATTCGAAGCTGGTTTCAAAAGTTATGTTTAACCTGAAATATTGTCTCAAACTGATGTTCTCAGACCGAGAGAATGACGTTTTCTAAGATTCTGCTGGAGCTCTGAATAGCAGTTTTCAAACATCAAATAAATGGTTTATATAGCTATATATATCAATTTGCATCTGAAATAAACAAGAGAAACACTTATTCGAAGCTGTTTTCAAAAGTTATGTTTAACCTGAAATATTGTCTCAAACTGATATTCTCAGACCGAGAGAATGACGTTTTCTAAGATTCTGCTGGAGCTCTGAATAGCAGTTTTCAAACATCAAATAAAGGATTTATATAGCTATATATATCAATTTGCATCTGAAATAAACAACAGAAAAACTTATTCAAAGCTGTTTTCAAAAGTTATGTTTAACCTGAAACATTGTCTCAAACTGATGTTCTCAGACTGAGAGAATGACCTTTTTTAAGATTCTGCTGGAGCTCTGAATAGCAGTTTTCAAACATCAAATAAAGGGTTTATATAGCTATATATATCAATTTGCATCTGAAATAAACAAGAGAAACACTTATTCGAAGCTGGTTTCAAAAGTTATGTTTAACCTGAAATATTGTCTCAAACTGATGTTCTCAGACCGAGAGAATGACGTTTTCTAAGATTCTGCTGGAGCTCTGAATAGCAGTTTTCAAACATCAAATAAAGGGTTTATATAGCTATATATATCAATTTGCATCTGAAATAAACAAGAGAAACACTTATTCGAAGCTGTTTTCAAAAGTTATGTTTAACCTGAAATATTGTCTCAAACTGATGTTCTCAGACCGAGAGAATGACGTTTTCTAAGATTCTGCTGGAGCTCTGAATAGCAGTTTTCAAACATCAAATAAAGGGTTTATATAGCTATATATATCAATTTGCATCTGAAATAAACAAGAGAAACATTTATTCGAAGCTGTTTTCAAAAGTTATGTTTAACCTGAAATATTGTCTCAAACTGATCTTCACAGGCTGAGAGAATGACGTTTTCCAAGATTCTGCTGAAGCTCTGAATAGCAGTTTTCAAACATCAAATAAAGGGTTTATATAGCTATATATATCAATTTGCATCTGAAATAAACAAGAGAAACACTTATTCGAAGCTGTTTTCAAAAGTTATGTTTAACCTGAAATATTGTCTCAAACTGATATTCTCAGACCGAGAGAATGACGTTTTCTAAGATTCTGCTGGAGCTCTGAATAGCAGTTTTCAAACATCAAATAAAGGGTTTATATAGCTATATATAACAATTTGCATCTGAAATAAACAAGAGAAACATTTATTCGAAGCTGTTTTCAAAAGTTATGTTTAACCTGAAATATTGTCTCAAACTGATCTTCACAGGCTGAGAGAATGACGTTTTCCAAGATTCTGCTGAAGCTCTGAATAGCAGTTTTCAAACATCAAATAAAGGATTTATATAGCTATATATATCAATTTGCATCTGAAATAAACAAGAGAAAAACTTATTCAAAGCCGTTTTCAAAAGTTATGTTTAACCTGAAACATTGTCTCAAACTGATGTTCTCAGACTGAGAGAATGACGTTTTCTAAGATTCTGCTGGAGCTCTGAATAGCAGTTTTCAAACATCAAATAAAGGGTTTATATAGCTATATATATCAATTTGCATCTGAAATAAACAAGAGAAACATTTATTCGAAGCTGTTTTCAAAAGTTATGTTTAACCTGAAATATTGTCTCAAACTGATCTTCTCAGACTGAGAGAATGACGTTTTCCAAGATTCTACTGGAGCTCTGAATAACAGTTTTAAAACATCAAATAAAGGGTTTATATAACTATATATATCAATTTGCATCTGAAATAAACAAGAGAAACACTTATTCGAAGCTGTTTTCAAAAGTTATGTTTAACCTGAAATATTGTCTCAAACTGATGTTCTCAGACTGAGAGAATGACGTTTTCTAAGATTCTGCTGGAGCTCTGAATAGCAGTTTTCAAACATCAAATAAAGGGTTTATATAGCTATATATAACAATTTGCATCTGAAATAAACAAGAGAAACATTTATTCGAAGCTGTTTTCAAAAGTTATGTTAAACCTGAAATATTGTCTCAAACTGATCTTCACAGGCTGAGAGAATGACGTTTTCCAAGATTCTGCTGAAGCTCTGAATAGCAGTTTTCAAACATCAAATAAAGGGCTTATATAGCTATATATATCAATTTGCATCAGAAATAAACAAGAGAAACACTTATTCGAAGCTGGTTTCAAAAGTTATGTTTAACCTGAAATATTGTCTCAAACTGATGTTCTCAGACCGAGAGAATGACGTTTTCTAAGATTCTGCTGGAGCTCTGAATAGCAGTTTTCAAACATCAAATAAAGGGTTTATATAGCTATATATATCAATTTGCATCAGAAATAAACAAGAGAAACACTTATTCGAAGCTGGTTTCAAAAGTTATGTTTAACCTGAAATATTGTCTCAAACTGATGTTCTCAGACCGAGAGAATGACGTTTTCTAAGATTCTGCTGGAGCTCTGAATAGCAGTTTTCAAACATCAAATAAAGGGTTTATATAGCTATATATATCAATTTGCATCTGAAATAAACAAGAGAAACACTTATTCGAAGCTGTTTTCAAAAGTTATGTTTAACCTGAAATATTGTCTCAAACTGATGTTCTCAGACCGAGAGAATGACGTTTTCTAAGATTCTGCTGGAGCTCTGAATAGCAGTTTTCAAACATCAAATAAAGGGTTTATATAGCTATATATATCAATTTGCATCTGAAATAAACAAGAGAAACATTTATTCGAAGCTGTTTTCAAAAGTTATGTTTAACCTGAAATATTGTCTCAAACTGATCTTCACAGGCTGAGAGAATGACGTTTTCCAAGATTCTGCTGAAGCTCTGAATAGCAGTTTTCAAACATCAAATAAAGGGTTTATATAGCTATATATATCAATTTGCATCTGAAATAAACAAGAGAAACACTTATTCGAAGCTGTTTTCAAAAGTTATGTTTAACCTGAAATATTGTCTCAAACTGATGTTCTCAGACTGAGAGAATGACGTTTTCTAAGATTCTGCTGGAGCTCTGAATAGCAGTTTTCAAACATCAAATAAAGGGTTTATATAGCTATATATATCAATTTGCATCTGAAATAAACAAGAGAAACATTTATTCGAAGCTGTTTTCAAAAGTTATGTTTAACCTGAAATATTGTCTCAAACTGATGTTCTCAGACTGAGAGAATGACGTTTTCTAAGATTCTGCTGGAGCTCTGAATAGCAGTTTTCAAACATCAAATAAAGGGTTTATATAACTATATATATCAATTTGCATCTGAAATAAACAAGAGAAACACTTATTCGAAGCTGTTTTCAAAAGTTATGTTTAACCTGAAATATTGTCTCAAACTGATGTTCTCAGACCGATAGAATGACGTTTTCTAAGATTCTGCTGGAGCTCTGAATAGCAGTTTTCAAACATCAAATAAAGGGTTTATATAGCTATATATATCAATTTGCATCTGAAATAAACAAGAGAAACATTTATTCGAAGCTGTTTTCAAAAGTTATGTTTAACCTGAAATATTGTCTCAAACTGATCTTCACAGGCTGAGAGAATGACGTTTTCCAAGATTCTGCTGAAGCTCTGAATAGCAGTTTTCAAACATCAAATAAAGGGTTTATATAGCTATATATATCAATTTGCATCTGAAATAAACAAGAGAAACACTTATTCGAAGCTGTTTTCAAAAGTTATGTTTAACCTGAAATATTGTCTCAAACTGATGTTCTCAGACCGAGAGAATGACGTTTTCTAAGATTCTGCTGGAGCTCTGAATAGCAGTTTTCAAACATCAAATAAAGGGTTTATATAGCTATATATAACAATTTGCATCTGAAATAAACAAGAGAAACATTTATTCGAAGCTGTTTTCAAAAGTTATGTTTAACCTGAAATATTGTCTCAAACTGATCTTCACAGGCTGAGAGAATGACGTTTTCCAAGATTCTGCTGAAGCTCTGAATAGCAGTTTTCAAACATCAAATAAAGTATTTATATAGCTATATATATTAATTTGCATCTGAAATAAACAAGAGAAAAACTTATTCAAAGCTGTTTTCAAAAGTTATGTTTAACCTGAAACATTGTCTCAAACTGATGTTCTCAGACTGAGAGAATGACGTTTTCCAAGATTCTGCTGAAGCTCTGAATAGCAGTTTTCAAACATCAAATAAAGGGTTTATATAGCTATATATATCAATTTGCATCTGAAATAAACAAGAGAAACATTTATTCGAAGCTGTTTTCAAAAGTTATGTTTAACCTGAAATATTGTCTCAAACTGATCTTCTCAGACTGAGAGAATGACGTTTTCCAAGATTCTGCTGGAGCTCTGAATAACAGTTTTAAAACATCAAATAAAGGGTTTATATAGCTATATATATCAATTTGCATCAGAAATAAACAAGAGAAACACTTATTCGAAGCTGTTTTCAAAAGTTATGTTTAACCTGAAATATTGTCTCAAACTGATGTTCTCAGACCGAGAGAATGACGTTTTCTAAGATTCTGCTGGAGCTCTGAATAGCAGTTTTCAAACATCAAATAAAGGGTTTATATAGCTATATATATCAATTTGCATCTGAAATAAACAAGAGAAAAACTTATTGAAAGCTGTTTTCAAAAGTTATGTTTAACCTGAAACATTGTCTCAAACTGATGTTCTCAGACTGAGAGAATGACCTTTTTTTAAGATTCTGCTGGAGCTCTGAATAGCAGTTTTCAAACATCAAATAAAGGGTTTATATAGCTATATATATCAATTTGCATCTGAAATAAACAAGAGAAACACTTATTCGAAGCTGGTTTCAAAAGTTATGTTTAACCTGAAATATTGTCTCAAACTGATGTTCTCAGACCGAGAGAATGACGTTTTCTAAGATTCTGCTGGAGCTCTGAATAGCAGTTTTCAAACATCAAATAAATGGTTTATATAGCTATATATATCAATTTGCATCTGAAATAAACAAGAGAAACACTTATTCGAAGCTGTTTTCAAAAGTTATGTTTAACCTGAAATATTGTCTCAAACTGATATTCTCAGACCGAGAGAATGACGTTTTCTAAGATTCTGCTGGAGCTCTGAATAGCAGTTTTCAAACATCAAATAAAGGATTTATATAGCTATATATATCAATTTGCATCTGAAATAAACAACAGAAAAACTTATTCAAAGCTGTTTTCAAAAGTTATGTTTAACCTGAAACATTGTCTCAAACTGATGTTCTCAGACTGAGAGAATGACCTTTTTTAAGATTCTGCTGGAGCTCTGAATAGCAGTTTTCAAACATCAAATAAAGGGTTTATATAGCTATATATATCAATTTGCATCTGAAATAAACAAGAGAAACACTTATTCGAAGCTGGTTTCAAAAGTTATGTTTAACCTGAAATATTGTCTCAAACTGATGTTCTCAGACCGAGAGAATGACGTTTTCTAAGATTCTGCTGGAGCTCTGAATAGCAGTTTTCAAACATCAAATAAAGGGTTTATATAGCTATATATATCAATTTGCATCTGAAATAAACAAGAGAAACACTTATTCGAAGCTGTTTTCAAAAGTTATGTTTAACCTGAAATATTGTCTCAAACTGATGTTCTCAGACCGAGAGAATGACGTTTTCTAAGATTCTGCTGGAGCTCTGAATAGCAGTTTTCAAACATCAAATAAAGGGTTTATATAGCTATATATATCAATTTGCATCTGAAATAAACAAGAGAAACATTTATTCGAAGCTGTTTTCAAAAGTTATGTTTAACCTGAAATATTGTCTCAAACTGATCTTCACAGGCTGAGAGAATGACGTTTTCCAAGATTCTGCTGAAGCTCTGAATAGCAGTTTTCAAACATCAAATAAAGGGTTTATATAGCTATATATATCAATTTGCATCTGAAATAAACAAGAGAAACACTTATTCGAAGCTGTTTTCAAAAGTTATGTTTAACCTGAAATATTGTCTCAAACTGATATTCTCAGACCGAGAGAATGACGTTTTCTAAGATTCTGCTGGAGCTCTGAATAGCAGTTTTCAAACATCAAATAAAGGGTTTATATAGCTATATATAACAATTTGCATCTGAAATAAACAAGAGAAACATTTATTCGAAGCTGTTTTCAAAAGTTATGTTTAACCTGAAATATTGTCTCAAACTGATCTTCACAGGCTGAGAGAATGACGTTTTCCAAGATTCTGCTGAAGCTCTGAATAGCAGTTTTCAAACATCAAATAAAGGATTTATATAGCTATATATATCAATTTGCATCTGAAATAAACAAGAGAAAAACTTATTCAAAGCCGTTTTCAAAAGTTATGTTTAACCTGAAACATTGTCTCAAACTGATGTTCTCAGACTGAGAGAATGACGTTTTCTAAGATTCTGCTGGAGCTCTGAATAGCAGTTTTCAAACATCAAATAAAGGGTTTATATAGCTATATATATCAATTTGCATCTGAAATAAACAAGAGAAACATTTATTCGAAGCTGTTTTCAAAAGTTATGTTTAACCTGAAATATTGTCTCAAACTGATCTTCTCAGACTGAGAGAATGACGTTTTCCAAGATTCTACTGGAGCTCTGAATAACAGTTTTAAAACATCAAATAAAGGGTTTATATAACTATATATATCAATTTGCATCTGAAATAAACAAGAGAAACACTTATTCGAAGCTGTTTTCAAAAGTTATGTTTAACCTGAAATATTGTCTCAAACTGATGTTCTCAGACTGAGAGAATGACGTTTTCTAAGATTCTGCTGGAGCTCTGAATAGCAGTTTTCAAACATCAAATAAAGGGTTTATATAGCTATATATAACAATTTGCATCTGAAATAAACAAGAGAAACATTTATTCGAAGCTGTTTTCAAAAGTTATGTTAAACCTGAAATATTGTCTCAAACTGATCTTCACAGGCTGAGAGAATGACGTTTTCCAAGATTCTGCTGAAGCTCTGAATAGCAGTTTTCAAACATCAAATAAAGGGCTTATATAGCTATATATATCAATTTGCATCAGAAATAAACAAGAGAAACACTTATTCGAAGCTGGTTTCAAAAGTTATGTTTAACCTGAAATATTGTCTCAAACTGATGTTCTCAGACCGAGAGAATGACGTTTTCTAAGATTCTGCTGGAGCTCTGAATAGCAGTTTTCAAACATCAAATAAAGGGTTTATATAGCTATATATATCAATTTGCATCAGAAATAAACAAGAGAAACACTTATTCGAAGCTGGTTTCAAAAGTTATGTTTAACCTGAAATATTGTCTCAAACTGATGTTCTCAGACCGAGAGAATGACGTTTTCTAAGATTCTGCTGGAGCTCTGAATAGCAGTTTTCAAACATCAAATAAAGGGTTTATATAGCTATATATATCAATTTGCATCTGAAATAAACAAGAGAAACACTTATTCGAAGCTGTTTTCAAAAGTTATGTTTAACCTGAAATATTGTCTCAAACTGATGTTCTCAGACCGAGAGAATGACGTTTTCTAAGATTCTGCTGGAGCTCTGAATAGCAGTTTTCAAACATCAAATAAAGGGTTTATATAGCTATATATATCAATTTGCATCTGAAATAAACAGGAGAAACATTTATTCGAAGCTGTTTTCAAAAGTTATGTTTAACCTGAAATATTGTCTCAAACTGATCTTCACAGGCTGAGAGAATGACGTTTTCCAAGATTCTGCTGAAGCTCTGAATAGCAGTTTTCAAACATCAAATAAAGGGTTTATATAGCTATATATATCAATTTGCATCTGAAATAAACAAGAGAAACACTTATTCGAAGCTGTTTTCAAAAGTTATGTTTAACCTGAAATATTGTCTCAAACTGATATTCTCAGACCGAGAGAATGACGTTTTCTAAGATTCTGCTGGAGCTCTGAATAGCAGTTTTCAAACATCAAATAAAGGGTTTATATAGCTATATATAACAATTTGCATCTGAAATAAACAAGAGAAACATTTATTCGAAGCTGTTTTCAAAAGTTATGTTTAACCTGAAATATTGTCTCAAACTGATCTTCACAGGCTGAGAGAATGACGTTTTCCAAGATTCTGCTGAAGCTCTGAATAGCAGTTTTCAAACATCAAATAAAGGATTTATATAGCTATATATATCAATTTGCATCTGAAATAAACAAGAGAAAAACTTATTCAAAGCCGTTTTCAAAAGTTATGTTTAACCTGAAACATTGTCTCAAACTGATGTTCTCAGACTGAGAGAATGACGTTTTCTAAGATTCTGCTGGAGCTCTGAATAGCAGTTTTCAAACATCAAATAAAGGGTTTATATAGCTATATATATCAATTTGCATCTGAAATAAACAAGAGAAACATTTATTCGAAGCTGTTTTCAAAAGTTATGTTTAACCTGAAATATTGTCTCAAACTGATCTTCTCAGACTGAGAGAATGACGTTTTCCAAGATTCTACTGGAGCTCTGAATAACAGTTTTAAAACATCAAATAAAGGGTTTATATAACTATATATATCAATTTGCATCTGAAATAAACAAGAGAAACACTTATTCGAAGCTGTTTTCAAAAGTTATGTTTAACCTGAAATATTGTCTCAAACTGATGTTCTCAGACTGAGAGAATGACGTTTTCTAAGATTCTGCTGGAGCTCTGAATAGCAGTTTTCAAACATCAAATAAAGGGTTTATATAGCCATATATAACAATTTGCATCTGAAATAAACAAGAGAAACATTTATTCGAAGCTGTTTTCAAAAGTTATGTTAAACCTGAAATATTGTCTCAAACTGATCTTCACAGGCTGAGAGAATGACGTTTTCCAAGATTCTGCTGAAGCTCTGAATAGCAGTTTTCAAACATCAAATAAAGGGCTTATATAGCTATATATATCAATTTGCATCAGAAATAAACAAGAGAAACACTTATTCGAAGCTGGTTTCAAAAGTTATGTTTAACCTGAAATATTGTCTCAAACTGATGTTCTCAGACCGAGAGAATGACGTTTTCTAAGATTCTGCTGGAGCTCTGAATAGCAGTTTTCAAACATCAAATAAAGGGTTTATATAGCTATATATATCAATTTGCATCAGAAATAAACAAGAGAAACACTTATTCGAAGCTGGTTTCAAAAGTTATGTTTAACCTGAAATATTGTCTCAAACTGATGTTCTCAGACCGAGAAAATGACGTTTTCTAAGATTCTGCTGGAGCTCTGAATAGCAGTTTTCAAACATCAAATAAAGGGTTTATATAGCTATATATATCAATTTGCATCTGAAATAAACAAGAGAAACACTTATTCGAAGCTGTTTTCAAAAGTTATGTTTAACATGAAATACTGTCTCAAACTGATCTTCACAGGCTGAGAGAATGACGTTTTCCAAGATTCTGCTGAAGCTCTGAATAGCAGTTTTCAAACATCAAATAAAGGGCTTATATAGCTATATATATCAATTTGCATCTGAAATAAACAAGAGAAACACTTATTCGAAGCTGGTTTCAAAAGTTATGTTTAACCTGAAATATTGTCTCAAACTGATGTTCTCAGACCGAGAGAATGACGTTTTCTAAGATTCTGCTGGAGCTCTGAATAGCAGTTTTCAAACATCAAATAAAGGGTTTATATAGCTATATATATCAATTTGCATCAGAAATAAACAAGAGAAACACTTATTCGAAGCTGTTTTCAAAAGTTATGTTTAACCTGAAATATTGTCTCAAACTGATGTTCTCAGACCGAGAGAATGACGTTTTCTAAGATTCTGCTGGAGCTCTGAATAGCAGTTTTCAAACATCAAATAAAGGGTTTATATAGCTATATATATCAATTTGCATCTGAAATAAACAAGAGAAACACTTATTCGAAGCTGTTTTCAAAAGTTATGTTTAACATGAAATACTGACTCAAACTGATCTTCACAGGCTGAGAGAATGACGTTTTCCAAGATTCTGCTGGAGCTCTGAATAACAGTTTTCAAACATCAAATAAAGGGTTTATATAGCTATATATATCAATTTGCATCAGAAATAAACAAGAGAAACACTTATTCGAAGCTGTTTTCAAAAGTTATGTTTAACCTGAAATATTGTCTCAAACTGATGTTCTCAGACCGAGAGAATGACGTTTTCTAAGATTCTGCTGGAGCTCTGAATAGCAGTTTTCAAACATCAAATAAAGGGTTTATATAGCTATATATAACAATTTGCATCTGAAATAAACAAGAGAAACATTTATTCGAAGCTGTTTTCAAAAGTTATGTTTAACCTGAAATATTGTCTCAAACTGATCTTCACAGGCTGAGAGAATGACGTTTTCCAAGATTCTGCTGAAGCTCTGAATAGCAGTTTTCAAACATCAAATAAAGGATTTATATAGCTATATATATCAATTTGCATCTGAAATAAACAAGAGAAAAACTTATTCAAAGCTGTTTTCAAAAGTTATGTTTAACCTGAAATATTGTCTCAAACTGATGTTCTCAGACCGAGAGAATGACGTTTTCTAAGATTCTGCTGGAGCTCTGAATAGCAGTTTTCAAACATCAAATAAAGGGTTTATATAGCTATATATAACAATTTGCATCTGAAATAAACAAGAGAAACATTTATTCGAAGCTGTTTTCAAAAGTTATGTTTAACCTGAAATACTGTCTCAAACTGATCTTCACAGGCTGAGAGAATGACGTTTTCCAAGATTCTGCTGAAGCTCTGAATAGCAGTTTTCAAACATCAAATAAAGGATTTATATAGCTGTATATATCAATTTGCATCTGAAATAAACAAGAGAAAAACTTATTCAAAGCTGTTTTCAAAAGTTATGTTTAACCTGAAACATTGTCTCAAACTGATGTTCTCAGACTGAGAGAATGACGTTTTCTAAGATTCTGCTGGAGCTCTGAATAGCAGTTTTCAAACATCAAATAAAGGGTTTATATAGCTATATATATCAATTTGCATCTGAAATAAACAAGAGAAACATTTATTCGAAGCTGTTTTCAAAAGTTATGTTTAACCTGAAATATTGTCTCAAACTGATCTTCACAGGCTGAGAGAATGACATTTTCCAAGATTCTGCTGAAGCTCTGAATAGCAGTTTTCAAACATCAAATAAAGGGTTTATATAGCTATATATATCAATTTGCATCTGAAATAAACAAGAGAAACACTTATTCGAAGCTGTTTTCAAAAGTTATGTTTAACCTGAAATATTGTCTCAAACTGATATTCTCAGACCGAGAGAATGACGTTTTCTAAGATTCTGCTGGAGCTCTGAATAGCAGTTTTCAAACATCAAATAAAGGGTTTATATAGCTATATATAACAATTTGCATCTGAAATAAACAAGAGAAACATTTATTCGAAGCTGTTTTCAAAAGTTATGTTTAACCTGAAATATTGTCTCAAACTGATCTTCACAGGCTGAGAGAATGACGTTTTCCAAGATTCTGCTGAAGCTCTGAATAGCAGTTTTCAAACATCAAATAAAGGATTTATATAGCTATATATATCAATTTGCATCTGAAATAAACAAGAGAAAAACTTATTCAAAGCCGTTTTCAAAAGTTATGTTTAACCTGAAACATTGTCTCAAACTGATGTTCTCAGACTGAGAGAATGACGTTTTCTAAGATTCTGCTGGAGCTCTGAATAGCAGTTTTCAAACATCAAATAAAGGGTTTATATAGTTATATATCAATTTGCATCTGAAATAAACAAGAGAAACATTTATTCGAAGCTGTTTTCAAAAGTTATGTTTAACCTGAAATATTGTCTCAAACTGATCTTCTCAGACTGAGAGAATGACGTTTTCCAAGATTCTACTGGAGCTCTGAATAACAGTTTTAAAACATCAAATAAAGGGTTTATATAACTATATATATCAATTTGCATCTGAAATAAACAAGAGAAACACTTATTCGAAGCTGTTTTCAAAAGTTATGTTTAACCTGAAATATTGTCTCAAACTGATGTTCTCAGACTGAGAGAATGACGTTTTCTAAGATTCTGCTGGAGCTCTGAATAGCAGTTTTCAAACATCAAATAAAGGGTTTATATAGCTATATATAACAATTTGCATCTGAAATAAACAAGAGAAACATTTATTCGAAGCTGTTTTCAAAAGTTATGTTAAACCTGAAATATTGTCTCAAACTGATCTTCACAGGCTGAGAGAATGACGTTTTCCAAGATTCTGCTGAAGCTCTGAATAGCAGTTTTCAAACATCAAATAAAGGGCTTATATAGCTATATATATCAATTTGCATCAGAAATAAACAAGAGAAACACTTATTCGAAGCTGGTTTCAAAAGTTATGTTTAACCTGAAATATTGTCTCAAACTGATGTTCTCAGACCGAGAGAATGACGTTTTCTAAGATTCTGCTGGAGCTCTGAATAGCAGTTTTCAAACATCAAATAAAGGGTTTATATAGCTATATATATCAATTTGCATCAGAAATAAACAAGAGAAACACTTATTCGAAGCTGGTTTCAAAAGTTATGTTTAACCTGAAATATTGTCTCAAACTGATGTTCTCAGACCGAGAGAATGACGTTTTCTAAGATTCTGCTGGAGCTCTGAATAGCAGTTTTCAAACATCAAATAAAGGGTTTATATAGCTATATATATCAATTTGCATCTGAAATAAACAAGAGAAACACTTATTCGAAGCTGTTTTCAAAAGTTATGTTTAACCTGAAATATTGTCTCAAACTGATGTTCTCAGACCGAGAGAATGACGTTTTCTAAGATTTTGCTGGAGCTCTGAATAGCAGTTTTCAAACATCAAATAAAGGGTTTATATAGCTATATATATCAATTTGCATCTGAAATAAACAAGAGAAACACTTATTCGAAGCTGTTTTCAAAAGTTATGTTTAACCTGAAATATTGTCTCAAACTGATATTCTCAGACCGAGAGAATGACGTTTTCTAAGATTCTGCTGGAGCTCTGAATAGCAGTTTTCAAACATCAAATAAAGGGTTTATATAGCTATATATAACAATTTGCATCTGAAATAAACAAGAGAAACATTTATTCGAAGCTGTTTTCAAAAGTTATGTTTAACCTGAAATATTGTCTCAAACTGATCTTCACAGGCTGAGAGAATGACGTTTTCCAAGATTCTGCTGAAGCTCTGAATAGCAGTTTTCAAACATCAAATAAAGGATTTATATAGCTATATATATCAATTTGCATCTGAAATAAACAAGAGAAAAACTTATTCAAAGCCGTTTTCAAAAGTTATGTTTAACCTGAAACATTGTCTCAAACTGATGTTCTCAGACTGAGAGAATGACGTTTTCTAAGATTCTGCTGGAGCTCTGAATAGCAGTTTTCAAACATCAAATAAAGGGTTTATATAGCTATATATATCAATTTGCATCTGAAATAAACAAGAGAAACATTTATTCGAAGCTGTTTTCAAAAGTTATGTTTAACCTGAAATATTGTCTCAAACTGATCTTCTCAGACTGAGAGAATGACGTTTTCCAAGATTCTACTGGAGCTCTGAATAACAGTTTTAAAACATCAAATAAAGGGTTTATATAACTATATATATCAATTTGCATCTGAAATAAACAAGAGAAACACTTATTCGAAGCTGTTTTCAAAAGTTATGTTTAACCTGAAATATTGTCTCAAACTGATGTTCTCAGACTGAGAGAATGACGTTTTCTAAGATTCTGCTGGAGCTCTGAATAGCAGTTTTCAAACATCAAATAAAGGGTTTATATAGCTATATATAACAATTTGCATCTGAAATAAACAAGAGAAACATTTATTCGAAGCTGTTTTCAAAAGTTATGTTAAACCTGAAATATTGTCTCAAACTGATCTTCACAGGCTGAGAGAATGACGTTTTCCAAGATTCTGCTGAAGCTCTGAATAGCAGTTTTCAAACATCAAATAAAGGGCTTATATAGCTATATATATCAATTTGCATCAGAAATAAAGAAGAGAAACACTTATTCGAAGCTGGTTTCAAAAGTTATGTTTAACCTGAAATATTGTCTCAAACTGATGTTCTCAGACCGAGAGAATGACGTTTTCTAAGATTCTGCTGGAGCTCTGAATAGCAGTTTTCAAACATCAAATAAAGGGTTTATATAGCTATATATATCAATTTGCATCAGAAATAAACAAGAGAAACACTTATTCGAAGCTGGTTTCAAAAGTTATGTTTAACCTGAAATATTGTCTCAAACTGATGTTCTCAGACCGAGAGAATGACGTTTTCTAAGATTCTGCTGGAGCTCTGAATAGCAGTTTTCAAACATCAAATAAAGGCATTATATAGCTATATATATCAATTTGCATCTGAAATAAACAAGAGAAACACTTATTCGAAGCTGTTTTCAAAAGTTATGTTTAACATGAAATACTGTCTCAAACTGATCTTCACAGGCTGAGAGAATGACGTTTTCCAAGATTCTGCTGGAGCTCTGAATAACAGTTTTCAAACATCAAATAAAGGGTTTATATAGCTATATATATCAATTTGCATCTGAAATAAACAAGAGAAACACTTATTCGAAGCTGTTTTCAAAAGTTATGTTTAACCTGAAATATTGTCTCAAACTGATGTTCTCAGACTGAGAGAATGACGTTTTCTAAGATTCTGCTGGAGCTCTGAATAGCAGTTTTCAAACATCAAATAAAGGGTTTATATAGCTATATATATCAATTTGCATCTGAAATAAACAAGAGAAACATTTATTCGAAGCTGTTTTCAAAAGTTATGTTTAACCTGAAATATTGTCTCAAACTGATGTTCTCAGACTGAGAGAATGACGTTTTCTAAGATTCTGCTGGAGCTCTGAATAGCAGTTTTCAAACATCAAATAAAGGGTTTATATAACTATATATATCAATTTGCATCTGAAATAAACAAGAGAAACACTTATTCGAAGCTGTTTTCAAAAGTTATGTTTAACCTGAAATATTGTCTCAAACTGATGTTCTCAGACCGATAGAATGACGTTTTCTAAGATTCTGCTGGAGCTCTGAATAGCAGTTTTCAAACATCAAATAAAGGGTTTATATAGCTATATATATCAATTTGCATCTGAAATAAACAAGAGAAACATTTATTCGAAGCTGTTTTCAAAAGTTATGTTTAACCTGAAATATTGTCTCAAACTGATCTTCACAGGCTGAGAGAATGACGTTTTCCAAGATTCTGCTGAAGCTCTGAATAGCAGTTTTCAAACATCAAATAAAGGGTTTATATAGCTATATATATCAATTTGCATCTGAAATAAACAAGAGAAACACTTATTCGAAGCTGTTTTCAAAAGTTATGTTTAACCTGAAATATTGTCTCAAACTGATGTTCTCAGACCGAGAGAATGACGTTTTCTAAGATTCTGCTGGAGCTCTGAATAGCAGTTTTCAAACATCAAATAAAGGGTTTATATAGCTATATATAACAATTTGCATCTGAAATAAACAAGAGAAACATTTATTCGAAGCTGTTTTCAAAAGTTATGTTTAACCTGAAATATTGTCTCAAACTGATCTTCACAGGCTGAGAGAATGACGTTTTCCAAGATTCTGCTGAAGCTCTGAATAGCAGTTTTCAAACATCAAATAAAGGATTTATATAGCTATATATATTAATTTGCATCTGAAATAAACAAGAGAAAAACTTATTCAAAGCTGTTTTCAAAAGTTATGTTTAACCTGAAACATTGTCTCAAACTGATGTTCTCAGACTGAGAGAATGACGTTTTCCAAGATTCTGCTGAAGCTCTGAATAGCAGTTTTCAAACATCAAATAAAGGGTTTATATAGCTATATATATCAATTTGCATCTGAAATAAACAAGAGAAACATTTATTCGAAGCTGTTTTCAAAAGTTATGTTTAACCTGAAATATTGTC
Organism: Callionymus lyra; assembly: GCF_982586985.1. Taxonomy (NCBI): domain Eukaryota; kingdom Metazoa; phylum Chordata; class Actinopteri; order Syngnathiformes; family Callionymidae; genus Callionymus; species Callionymus lyra. The sequence continues at coordinate 526,979 of NW_028258543.1, read as the reverse complement.
TCAAACTGATCTTCTCAGACTGAGAGAATGACGTTTTCCAAGATTCTGCTGGAGCTCTGAATAACAGTTTTAAAACATCAAATAAAGGGTTTATATAGCTATATATATCAATTTGCATCAGAAATAAACAAGAGAAACACTTATTCGAAGCTGTTTTCAAAAGTTATGTTTAACCTGAAATATTGTCTCAAACTGATGTTCTCAGACCGAGAGAATGACGTTTTCTAAGATTCTGCTGGAGCTCTGAATAGCAGTTTTCAAACATCAAATAAAGGGTTTATATAGCTATATATATCAATTTGCATCTGAAATAAACAAGAGAAAAACTTATTGAAAGCTGTTTTCAAAAGTTATGTTTAACCTGAAACATTGTCTCAAACTGATGTTCTCAGACTGAGAGAATGACCTTTTTTTAAGATTCTGCTGGAGCTCTGAATAGCAGTTTTCAAACATCAAATAAAGGGTTTATATAGCTATATATATCAATTTGCATCTGAAATAAACAAGAGAAACACTTATTCGAAGCTGGTTTCAAAAGTTATGTTTAACCTGAAATATTGTCTCAAACTGATGTTCTCAGACCGAGAGAATGACGTTTTCTAAGATTCTGCTGGAGCTCTGAATAGCAGTTTTCAAACATCAAATAAATGGTTTATATAGCTATATATATCAATTTGCATCTGAAATAAACAAGAGAAACACTTATTCGAAGCTGTTTTCAAAAGTTATGTTTAACCTGAAATATTGTCTCAAACTGATATTCTCAGACCGAGAGAATGACGTTTTCTAAGATTCTGCTGGAGCTCTGAATAGCAGTTTTCAAACATCAAATAAAGGATTTATATAGCTATATATATCAATTTGCATCTGAAATAAACAACAGAAAAACTTATTCAAAGCTGTTTTCAAAAGTTATGTTTAACCTGAAACATTGTCTCAAACTGATGTTCTCAGACTGAGAGAATGACCTTTTTTAAGATTCTGCTGGAGCTCTGAATAGCAGTTTTCAAACATCAAATAAAGGGTTTATATAGCTATATATATCAATTTGCATCTGAAATAAACAAGAGAAACACTTATTCGAAGCTGGTTTCAAAAGTTATGTTTAACCTGAAATATTGTCTCAAACTGATGTTCTCAGACCGAGAGAATGACGTTTTCTAAGATTCTGCTGGAGCTCTGAATAGCAGTTTTCAAACATCAAATAAAGGGTTTATATAGCTATATATATCAATTTGCATCTGAAATAAACAAGAGAAACACTTATTCGAAGCTGTTTTCAAAAGTTATGTTTAACCTGAAATATTGTCTCAAACTGATGTTCTCAGACCGAGAGAATGACGTTTTCTAAGATTCTGCTGGAGCTCTGAATAGCAGTTTTCAAACATCAAATAAAGGGTTTATATAGCTATATATATCAATTTGCATCTGAAATAAACAAGAGAAACATTTATTCGAAGCTGTTTTCAAAAGTTATGTTTAACCTGAAATATTGTCTCAAACTGATCTTCACAGGCTGAGAGAATGACGTTTTCCAAGATTCTGCTGAAGCTCTGAATAGCAGTTTTCAAACATCAAATAAAGGGTTTATATAGCTATATATATCAATTTGCATCTGAAATAAACAAGAGAAACACTTATTCGAAGCTGTTTTCAAAAGTTATGTTTAACCTGAAATATTGTCTCAAACTGATATTCTCAGACCGAGAGAATGACGTTTTCTAAGATTCTGCTGGAGCTCTGAATAGCAGTTTTCAAACATCAAATAAAGGGTTTATATAGCTATATATAACAATTTGCATCTGAAATAAACAAGAGAAACATTTATTCGAAGCTGTTTTCAAAAGTTATGTTTAACCTGAAATATTGTCTCAAACTGATCTTCACAGGCTGAGAGAATGACGTTTTCCAAGATTCTGCTGAAGCTCTGAATAGCAGTTTTCAAACATCAAATAAAGGATTTATATAGCTATATATATCAATTTGCATCTGAAATAAACAAGAGAAAAACTTATTCAAAGCCGTTTTCAAAAGTTATGTTTAACCTGAAACATTGTCTCAAACTGATGTTCTCAGACTGAGAGAATGACGTTTTCTAAGATTCTGCTGGAGCTCTGAATAGCAGTTTTCAAACATCAAATAAAGGGTTTATATAGCTATATATATCAATTTGCATCTGAAATAAACAAGAGAAACATTTATTCGAAGCTGTTTTCAAAAGTTATGTTTAACCTGAAATATTGTCTCAAACTGATCTTCTCAGACTGAGAGAATGACGTTTTCCAAGATTCTACTGGAGCTCTGAATAACAGTTTTAAAACATCAAATAAAGGGTTTATATAACTATATATATCAATTTGCATCTGAAATAAACAAGAGAAACACTTATTCGAAGCTGTTTTCAAAAGTTATGTTTAACCTGAAATATTGTCTCAAACTGATGTTCTCAGACTGAGAGAATGACGTTTTCTAAGATTCTGCTGGAGCTCTGAATAGCAGTTTTCAAACATCAAATAAAGGGTTTATATAGCTATATATAACAATTTGCATCTGAAATAAACAAGAGAAACATTTATTCGAAGCTGTTTTCAAAAGTTATGTTAAACCTGAAATATTGTCTCAAACTGATCTTCACAGGCTGAGAGAATGACGTTTTCCAAGATTCTGCTGAAGCTCTGAATAGCAGTTTTCAAACATCAAATAAAGGGCTTATATAGCTATATATATCAATTTGCATCAGAAATAAACAAGAGAAACACTTATTCGAAGCTGGTTTCAAAAGTTATGTTTAACCTGAAATATTGTCTCAAACTGATGTTCTCAGACCGAGAGAATGACGTTTTCTAAGATTCTGCTGGAGCTCTGAATAGCAGTTTTCAAACATCAAATAAAGGGTTTATATAGCTATATATATCAATTTGCATCAGAAATAAACAAGAGAAACACTTATTCGAAGCTGGTTTCAAAAGTTATGTTTAACCTGAAATATTGTCTCAAACTGATGTTCTCAGACCGAGAGAATGACGTTTTCTAAGATTCTGCTGGAGCTCTGAATAGCAGTTTTCAAACATCAAATAAAGGGTTTATATAGCTATATATATCAATTTGCATCTGAAATAAACAAGAGAAACACTTATTCGAAGCTGTTTTCAAAAGTTATGTTTAACCTGAAATATTGTCTCAAACTGATGTTCTCAGACCGAGAGAATGACGTTTTCTAAGATTCTGCTGGAGCTCTGAATAGCAGTTTTCAAACATCAAATAAAGGGTTTATATAGCTATATATATCAATTTGCATCTGAAATAAACAAGAGAAACATTTATTCGAAGCTGTTTTCAAAAGTTATGTTTAACCTGAAATATTGTCTCAAACTGATCTTCACAGGCTGAGAGAATGACGTTTTCCAAGATTCTGCTGAAGCTCTGAATAGCAGTTTTCAAACATCAAATAAAGGGTTTATATAGCTATATATATCAATTTGCATCTGAAATAAACAAGAGAAACACTTATTCGAAGCTGTTTTCAAAAGTTATGTTTAACCTGAAATATTGTCTCAAACTGATATTCTCAGACCGAGAGAATGACGTTTTCTAAGATTCTGCTGGAGCTCTGAATAGCAGTTTTCAAACATCAAATAAAGGGTTTATATAGCTATATATAACAATTTGCATCTGAAATAAACAAGAGAAACATTTATTCGAAGCTGTTTTCAAAAGTTATGTTTAACCTGAAATATTGTCTCAAACTGATCTTCACAGGCTGAGAGAATGACGTTTTCCAAGATTCTGCTGAAGCTCTGAATAGCAGTTTTCAAACATCAAATAAAGGATTTATATAGCTATATATATCAATTTGCATCTGAAATAAACAAGAGAAAAACTTATTCAAAGCCGTTTTCAAAAGTTATGTTTAACCTGAAACATTGTCTCAAACTGATGTTCTCAGACTGAGAGAATGACGTTTTCTAAGATTCTGCTGGAGCTCTGAATAGCAGTTTTCAAACATCAAATAAAGGGTTTATATAGCTATATATATCAATTTGCATCTGAAATAAACAAGAGAAACATTTATTCGAAGCTGTTTTCAAAAGTTATGTTTAACCTGAAATATTGTCTCAAACTGATCTTCTCAGACTGAGAGAATGACGTTTTCCAAGATTCTACTGGAGCTCTGAATAACAGTTTTAAAACATCAAATAAAGGGTTTATATAACTATATATATCAATTTGCATCTGAAATAAACAAGAGAAACACTTATTCGAAGCTGTTTTCAAAAGTTATGTTTAACCTGAAATATTGTCTCAAACTGATGTTCTCAGACTGAGAGAATGACGTTTTCTAAGATTCTGCTGGAGCTCTGAATAGCAGTTTTCAAACATCAAATAAAGGGTTTATATAGCCATATATAACAATTTGCATCTGAAATAAACAAGAGAAACATTTATTCGAAGCTGTTTTCAAAAGTTATGTTAAACCTGAAATATTGTCTCAAACTGATCTTCACAGGCTGAGAGAATGACGTTTTCCAAGATTCTGCTGAAGCTCTGAATAGCAGTTTTCAAACATCAAATAAAGGGCTTATATAGCTATATATATCAATTTGCATCAGAAATAAACAAGAGAAACACTTATTCGAAGCTGGTTTCAAAAGTTATGTTTAACCTGAAATATTGTCTCAAACTGATGTTCTCAGACCGAGAGAATGACGTTTTCTAAGATTCTGCTGGAGCTCTGAATAGCAGTTTTCAAACATCAAATAAAGGGTTTATATAGCTATATATATCAATTTGCATCAGAAATAAACAAGAGAAACACTTATTCGAAGCTGGTTTCAAAAGTTATGTTTAACCTGAAATATTGTCTCAAACTGATGTTCTCAGACCGAGAAAATGACGTTTTCTAAGATTCTGCTGGAGCTCTGAATAGCAGTTTTCAAACATCAAATAAAGGGTTTATATAGCTATATATATCAATTTGCATCTGAAATAAACAAGAGAAACACTTATTCGAAGCTGTTTTCAAAAGTTATGTTTAACATGAAATACTGTCTCAAACTGATCTTCACAGGCTGAGAGAATGACGTTTTCCAAGATTCTGCTGGAGCTCTGAATAACAGTTTTCAAACATCAAATAAAGGGTTTATATAGCTATATATATCAATTTGCATCTGAAATAAACAAGAGAAACACTTATTCGAAGCTGTTTTCAAAAGTTATGTTTAACCTGAAATATTGTCTCAAACTGATGTTCTCAGACCGAGAGAATGACGTTTTCTAAGATTCTGCTGGAGCTCTGAATAGCAGTTTTCAAACATCAAATAAAGGGTTTATATAGCTATATATAACAATTTGCATCTGAAATAAACAAGAGAAACATTTATTCGAAGCTGTTTTCAAAAGTTATGTTTAACCTGAAATATTGTCTCAAACTGATCTTCACAGGCTGAGAGAATGACGTTTTCCAAGATTCTGCTGAAGCTCTGAATAGCAGTTTTCAAACATCAAATAAAGGATTTATATAGCTAAATATATCAATTTGCATCTGAAATAAACAAGAGAAAAACTTATTCAAAGCTGTTTTCAAAAGTTATGTTTAACCTGAAACATTGTCTCAAACTGATGTTCTCAGACTGAGAGAATGACGTTTTCTAAGATTCTGCTGGAGCTCTGAATAGCAGTTTTCAAACATCAAATAAAGGGTTTATATAGCTATATATATCAATTTGCATCTGAAATAAACAAGAGAAACATTTATTCGAAGCTGTTTTCAAAAGTTATGTTTAACCTGAAATATTGTCTCAAACTGATGTTCTCAGACTGAGAGAATGACGTTTTCTAAGATTCTGCTGGAGCTCTGAATAGCAGTTTTCAAACATCAAATAAAGGGTTTATATAACTATATATATCAATTTGCATCTGAAATAAACAAGAGAAACACTTATTCGAAGCTGTTTTCAAAAGTTATGTTTAACCTGAAATATTGTCTCAAACTGATGTTCTCAGACCGATAGAATGACGTTTTCTAAGATTCTGCTGGAGCTCTGAATAGCAGTTTTCAAACATCAAATAAAGGGTTTATATAGCTATATATATCAATTTGCATCTGAAATAAACAAGAGAAACATTTATTCGAAGCTGTTTTCAAAAGTTATGTTTAACCTGAAATATTGTCTCAAACTGATCTTCACAGGCTGAGAGAATGACGTTTTCCAAGATTCTGCTGAAGCTCTGAATAGCAGTTTTCAAACATCAAATAAAGGGTTTATATAGCTATATATATCAATTTGCATCTGAAATAAACAAGAGAAACACTTATTCGAAGCTGTTTTCAAAAGTTATGTTTAACCTGAAATATTGTCTCAAACTGATGTTCTCAGACCGAGAGAATGACGTTTTCTAAGATTCTGCTGGAGCTCTGAATAGCAGTTTTCAAACATCAAATAAAGGGTTTATATAGCTATATATATTAATTTGCATCTGAAATAAACAAGAGAAACATTTATTCGAAGCTGTTTTCAAAAGTTATGTTTAACCTGAAATATTGTCTCAAACTGATCTTCACAGGCTGAGAGAATGACGTTTTCCAAGATTCTGCTGAAGCTCTGAATAGCAGTTTTCAAACATCAAATCAAGGATTTATATAGCTATATATATTAATTTGCATCTGAAATAAACAAGAGAAAAACTTATTCAAAGCTGTTTTCAAAAGTTATGTTTAACCTGAAACATTGTCTCAAACTGATGTTCTCAGACTGAGAGAATGACGTTTTCCAAGATTCTGCTGAAGCTCTGAATAGCAGTTTTCAAACATCAAATAAAGGGTTTATATAGCTATATATATCAATTTGCATCTGAAATAAACAAGAGAAACATTTATTCGAAGCTGTTTTCAAAAGTTATGTTTAACCTGAAATATTGTCTCAAACTGATCTTCTCAGACTGAGAGAATGACGTTTTCCAAGATTCTGCTGGAGCTCTGAATAACAGTTTTAAAACATCAAATAAAGGGTTTATATAGCTATATATATCAATTTGCATCTGAAATAAACAAGAGAAACACTTATTCGAAGCTGTTTTCAAAAGTTATGTTTAACCTGAAATATTGTCTCAAACTGATGTTCTCAGACTGAGAGAATGACGTTTTCTAAGATTCTGCTGGAGCTCTGAATAGCAGTTTTCAAACATCAAATAAAGGGTTTATATAGCTATATATAACAATTTGCATCTGAAATAAACAAGAGAAACATTTATTCGAAGCTGTTTTCAAAAGTTATGTTAAACCTGAAATATTGTCTCAAACTGATCTTCACAGGCTGAGAGAATGACGTTTTCCAAGATTCTGCTGGAGCTCTGAATAACAGTTTTCAAACATCAAATAAAGGGTTTATATAGCTATATATATCAATTTGCATCTGAAATAAACAAGAGAAACACTTATTCGAAGCTGTTTTCAAAAGTTATGTTTAACCTGAAATATTGTCTCAAACTGATGTTCTCAGACCGAGAGAATGACGTTTTCTAAGATTCTGCTGGAGCTCTGAATAGCAGTTTTCAAACATCAAATAAAGGGTTTATATAGCTATATATAACAATTTGCATCTGAAATAAACAAGAGAAACATTTATTCGAAGCTGTTTTCAAAAGTTATGTTTAACCTGAAATATTGTCTCAAACTGATCTTCACAGGCTGAGAGAATGACGTTTTCCAAGATTCTGCTGGAGCTCTGAATAGCAGTTTTCAAACATCAAATAAAGGATTTATATAGCTAAATATATCAATTTGCATCTGAAATAAACAAGAGAAAAACTTATTCAAAGCTGTTTTCAAAAGTTATGTTTAACCTGAAACATTGTCTCAAACTGATGTTCTCAGACTGAGAGAATGACGTTTTCTAAGATTCTGCTGGAGCTCTGAATAGCAGTTTTCAAACATCAAATAAAGGGTTTATATAGCTATATATATCAATTTACATCTGAAATAAACAAGAGAAACATTTATTCGAAGCTGTTTTCAAAAGTTATGTTTAACCTGAAATATTGTCTCAAACTGATGTTCTCAGACTGAGAGAATGACGTTTTCTAAGATTCTGCTGGAGCTCTGAATAGCAGTTTTCAAACATCAAATAAAGGGTTTATATAACTATATATATCAATTTGCATCTGAAATAAACAAGAGAAACACTTATTCGAAGCTGTTTTCAAAAGTTATGTTTAACCTGAAATATTGTCTCAAACTGATGTTCTCAGACCGATAGAATGACGTTTTCTAAGATTCTGCTGGAGCTCTGAATAGCAGTTTTCAAACATCAAATAAAGGGTTTATATAGCTATATATATCAATTTGCATCTGAAATAAACAAGAGAAACATTTATTCGAAGCTGTTTTCAAAAGTTATGTTTAACCTGAAATATTGTCTCAAACTGATCTTCACAGGCTGAGAGAATGACGTTTTCCAAGATTCTGCTGAAGCTCTGAATAGCAGTTTTCAAACATCAAATAAAGGGTTTATATAGCTATATATATCAATTTGCATCTGAAATAAACAAGAGAAACACTTATTCGAAGCTGTTTTCAAAAGTTATGTTTAACCTGAAATATTGTCTCAAACTGATGTTCTCAGACCGAGAGAATGACGTTTTCTAAGATTCTGCTGGAGCTCTGAATAGCAGTTTTCAAACATCAAATAAAGGGTTTATATAGCTATATATAACAATTTGCATCTGAAATAAACAAGAGAAACATTTATTCGAAGCTGTTTTCAAAAGTTATGTTTAACCTGAAATATTGTCTCAAACTGATCTTCACAGGCTGAGAGAATGACGTTTTCCAAGATTCTGCTGAAGCTCTGAATAGCAGTTTTCAAACATCAAATAAAGGATTTATATAGCTATATATATTAATTTGCATCTGAAATAAACAAGAGAAAAACTTATTCAAAGCTGTTTTCAAAAGTTATGTTTAACCTGAAACATTGTCTCAAACTGATGTTCTCAGACTGAGAGAATGACGTTTTCCAAGATTCTGCTGAAGCTCTGAATAGCAGTTTTCAAACATCAAATAAAGGGTTTATATAGCTATATATATCAATTTGCATCTGAAATAAACAAGAGAAACATTTATTCGAAGCTGTTTTCAAAAGTTATGTTTAACCTGAAATATTGTCTCAAACTGATCTTCTCAGACTGAGAGAATGACGTTTTCCAAGATTCTGCTGGAGCTCTGAATAACAGTTTTAAAACATCAAATAAAGGGTTTATATAGCTATATATATCAATTTGCATCAGAAATAAACAAGAGAAACACTTATTCGAAGCTGTTTTCAAAAGTTATGTTTAACCTGAAATATTGTCTCAAACTGATGTTCTCAGACCGAGAGAATGACGTTTTCTAAGATTCTGCTGGAGCTCTGAATAGCAGTTTTCAAACATCAAATAAAGGGTTTATATAGCTATATATAACAATTTGCATCTGAAATAAACAAGAGAAACATTTATTCGAAGCTGTTTTCAAAAGTTATGTTTAACCTGAAATATTGTCTCAAACTGATCTTCACAGGCTGAGAGAATGACGTTTTCCAAGATTCTGCTGAAGCTCTGAATAGCAGTTTTCAAACATCAAATAAAGGATTTATATAGCTAAATATATCAATTTGCATCTGAAATAAACAAGAGAAAAACTTATTCAAAGCTGTTTTCAAAAGTTATGTTTAACCTGAAACATTGTCTCAAACTGATGTTCTCAGACTGAGAGAATGACGTTTTCTAAGATTCTGCTGGAGCTCTGAATAGCAGTTTTCAAACATCAAATAAAGGGTTTATATAGCTATATATATCAATTTGCATCTGAAATAAACAAGAGAAACATTTATTCGAAGCTGTTTTCAAAAGTTATGTTTAACCTGAAATATTGTCTCAAACTGATGTTCTCAGACTGAGAGAATGACGTTTTCTAAGATTCTGCTGGAGCTCTGAATAGCAGTTTTCAAACATCAAATAAAGGGTTTATATAACTATATATATCAATTTGCATCTGAAATAAACAAGAGAAACACTTATTCGAAGCTGTTTTCAAAAGTTATGTTTAACCTGAAATATTGTCTCAAACTGATGTTCTCAGACCGATAGAATGACGTTTTCTAAGATTCTGCTGGAGCTCTGAATAGCAGTTTTCAAACATCAAATAAAGGGTTTATATAGCTATATATATCAATTTGCATCTGAAATAAACAAGAGAAACATTTATTCGAAGCTGTTTTCAAAAGTTATGTTTAACCTGAAATATTGTCTCAAACTGATCTTCACAGGCTGAGAGAATGACGTTTTCCAAGATTCTGCTGAAGCTCTGAATAGCAGTTTTCAAACATCAAATAAAGGGTTTATATAGCTATATATATCAATTTGCATCTGAAATAAACAAGAGAAACACTTATTCGAAGCTGTTTTCAAAAGTTATGTTTAACCTGAAATATTGTCTCAAACTGATGTTCTCAGACCGAGAGAATGACGTTTTCTAAGATTCTGCTGGAGCTCTGAATAGCAGTTTTCAAACATCAAATAAAGGGTTTATATAGCTATATATAACAATTTGCATCTGAAATAAACAAGAGAAACATTTATTCGAAGCTGTTTTCAAAAGTTATGTTTAACCTGAAATATTGTCTCAAACTGATCTTCACAGGCTGAGAGAATGACGTTTTCCAAGATTCTGCTGAAGCTCTGAATAGCAGTTTTCAAACATCAAATAAAGGATTTATATAGCTATATATATTAATTTGCATCTGAAATAAACAAGAGAAAAACTTATTCAAAGCTGTTTTCAAAAGTTATGTTTAACCTGAAACATTGTCTCAAACTGATGTTCTCAGACTGAGAGAATGACGTTTTCCAAGATTCTGCTGAAGCTCTGAATAGCAGTTTTCAAACATCAAATAAAGGGTTTATATAGCTATATATATCAATTTGCATCTGAAATAAACAAGAGAAACATTTATTCGAAGCTGTTTTCAAAAGTTATGTTTAACCTGAAATATTGTCTCAAACTGATCTTCTCAGACTGAGAGAATGACGTTTTCCAAGATTCTGCTGGAGCTCTGAATAACAGTTTTAAAACATCAAATAAAGGGTTTATATAGCTATATATATCAATTTGCATCTGAAATAAACAAGAGAAACACTTATTCGAAGCTGTTTTCAAAAGTTATGTTTAACCTGAAATATTGTCTCAAACTGATGTTCTCAGACTGAGAGAATGACGTTTTCTAAGATTCTGCTGGAGCTCTGAATAGCAGTTTTCAAACATCAAATAAAGGGTTTATATAGCTATATATAACAATTTGCATCTGAAATAAACAAGAGAAACATTTATTCGAAGCTGTTTTCAAAAGTTATGTTAAACCTGAAATATTGTCTCAAACTGATCTTCACAGGCTGAGAGAATGACGTTTTCCAAGATTCTGCTGAAGCTCTGAATAGCAGTTTTCAAACATCAAATAAAGGGTTTATATAGCTATATATATCAATTTGCATCAGAAATAAACAAGAGAAACACTTATTCGAAGCTGGTTTCAAAAGTTATGTTTAACCTGAAATATTGTCTCAAACTGATGTTCTCAGACCGAGAGAATGACGTTTTCTAAGATTCTGCTGGAGCTCTGAATAGCAGTTTTCAAACATCAAATAAAGGGTTTATATAGCTATATATATCAATTTGCATCTGAAATAAACAAGAGAAACACTTATTCGAAGCTGTTTTCAAAAGTTATGTTTAACATGAAATACTGTCTCAAACTGATCTTCACAGGCTGAGAGAATGACGTTTTCCAAGATTCTGCTGGAGCTCTGAATAACAGTTTTCAAACATCAAATAAAGGGTTTATAAAGCTATATATATCAATTTGCATCTGAAATAAACAAGAGAAACACTTATTCGAAGCTGTTTTCAAAAGTTATGTTTAACCTGAAATATTGTCTCAAACTGATGTTCTCAGACCGAGAGAATGACGTTTTCTAAGATTCTGCTGGAGCTCTGAATAGCAGTTTTCAAACATCAAATAAAGGGTTTATATAGCTATATATAACAATTTGCATCTGAAATAAACAAGAGAAACATTTATTCGAAGCTGTTTTCAAAAGTTATGTTTAACCTGAAATATTGTCTCAAACTGATCTTCACAGGCTGAGAGAATGACGTTTTCCAAGATTCTGCTGAAGCTCTGAATAGCAGTTTTCAAACATCAAATAAAGGATTTATATAGCTAAATATATCAATTTGCATCTGAAATAAACAAGAGAAAAACTTATTCAAAGCTGTTTTCAAAAGTTATGTTTAACCTGAAACATTGTCTCAAACTGATGTTCTCAGACTGAGAGAATGACGTTTTCTAAGATTCTGCTGGAGCTCTGAATAGCAGTTTTCAAACATCAAATAAAGGGTTTATATAGCTATATATATCAATTTGCATCTGAAATAAACAAGAGAAACATTTATTCGAAGCTGTTTTCAAAAGTTATGTTTAACCTGAAATATTGTCTCAAACTGATGTTCTCAGACTGAGAGAATGACGTTTTCTAAGATTCTGCTGGAGCTCTGAATAGCAGTTTTCAAACATCAAATAAAGGGTTTATATAACTATATATATCAATTTGCATCTGAAATAAACAAGAGAAACACTTATTCGAAGCTGTTTTCAAAAGTTATGTTTAACCTGAAATATTGTCTCAAACTGATGTTCTCAGACCGATAGAATGACGTTTTCTAAGATTCTGCTGGAGCTCTGAATAGCAGTTTTCAAACATCAAATAAAGGGTTTATATAGCTATATATATCAATTTGCATCTGAAATAAACAAGAGAAACATTTATTCGAAGCTGTTTTCAAAAGTTATGTTTAACCTGAAATATTGTCTCAAACTGATCTTCACAGGCTGAGAGAATGACGTTTTCCAAGATTCTGCTGAAGCTCTGAATAGCAGTTTTCAAACATCAAATAAAGGGTTTATATAGCTATATATATCAATTTGCATCTGAAATAAACAAGAGAAACACTTATTCGAAGCTGTTTTCAAAAGTTATGTTTAACCTGAAATATTGTCTCAAACTGATGTTCTCAGACCGAGAGAATGACGTTTTCTAAGATTCTGCTGGAGCTCTGAATAGCAGTTTTCAAACATCAAATAAAGGGTTTATATAGCTATATATAACAATTTGCATCTGAAATAAACAAGAGAAACATTTATTCGAAGCTGTTTTCAAAAGTTATGTTTAACCTGAAATATTGTCTCAAACTGATCTTCACAGGCTGAGAGAATGACGTTTTCCAAGATTCTGCTGAAGCTCTGAATAGCAGTTTTCAAACATCAAATAAAGGATTTATATAGCTATATATATTAATTTGCATCTGAAATAAACAAGAGAAAAACTTATTCAAAGCTGTTTTCAAAAGTTATGTTTAACCTGAAACATTGTCTCAAACTGATGTTCTCAGACTGAGAGAATGACGTTTTCCAAGATTCTGCTGAAGCTCTGAATAGCAGTTTTCAAACATCAAATAAAGGGTTTATATAGCTATATATATCAATTTGCATCTGAAATAAACAAGAGAAACATTTATTCGAAGCTGTTTTCAAAAGTTATGTTTAACCTGAAATATTGTCTCAAACTGATCTTCTCAGACTGAGAGAATGACGTTTTCCAAGATTCTGCTGGAGCTCTGAATAACAGTTTTAAAACATCAAATAAAGGGTTTATATAGCTATATATATCAATTTGCATCAGAAATAAACAAGAGAAACACTTATTCGAAGCTGTTTTCAAAAGTTATGTTTAACCTGAAATATTGTCTCAAACTGATGTTCTCAGACTGAGAGAATGACGTTTTCCAAGATTCTGCTGAAGCTCTGAATAGCAGTTTTCAAACATCAAATAAAGGGTTTATATAGCTATATATATCAATTTGCATCTGAAATAAACAAGAGAAACATTTATTCGAAGCTGTTTTCAAAAGTTATGTTTAACCTGAAATATTGTCTCAAACTGATCTTCTCAGACTGAGAGAATGACGTTTTCCAAGATTCTGCTGGAGCTCTGAATAACAGTTTTAAAACATCAAATAAAGGGTTTATATAGCTATATATATCAATTTGCATCAGAAATAAACAAGAGAAACACTTATTCGAAGCTGTTTTCAAAAGTTATGTTTAACCTGAAATATTGTCTCAAACTGATGTTCTCAGACTGAGAGAATGACGTTTTCTAAGATTCTGCTGGAGCTCTGAATAGCAGTTTTCAAACATCAAATAAAGGGTTTATATAGCTATATATAACAATTTGCATCTGAAATAAACAAGAGAAACATTTATTCGAAGCTGTTTTCAAAAGTTATGTTAAACCTAAAATATTGTCTCAAACTGATCTTCACAGGCTGAGAGAATGACGTTTTCCAAGATTCTGCTGAAGCTCTGAATAGCAGTTTTCAAACATCAAATAAAGGGCTTATATAGCTATATATATCAATTTGCATCTGAAATAAACAAGAGAAACACTTATTCGAAGCTGGTTTCAAAAGTTATGTTTAACCTGAAATATTGTCTCAAACTGATGTTCTCAGACCGAGAGAATGACGTTTTCTAAGATTCTGCTGGAGCTCTGAATAGCAGTTTTCAAACATCAAATAAAGGGTTTATATAGCTATATATATCAATTTGCATCAGAAATAAACAAGAGAAACACTTATTCGAAGCTGTTTTCAAAAGTTATGTTTAACCTGAAATATTGTCTCAAACTGATGTTCTCAGACCGAGAGAATGACGTTTTCTAAGATTCTGCTGGAGCTCTGAATAGCAGTTTTCAAACATCAAATAAAGGGTTTATATAGCTATATATATCAATTTGCATCTGAAATAAACAAGAGAAACACTTATTCGAAGCTGTTTTCAAAAGTTATGTTTAACATGAAATACTGACTCAAACTGATCTTCACAGGCTGAGAGAATGACGTTTTCCAAGATTCTGCTGGAGCTCTGAATAACAGTTTTCAAACATCAAATAAAGGGTTTATATAGCTATATATATCAATTTGCATCAGAAATAAACAAGAGAAACACTTATTCGAAGCTGTTTTCAAAAGTTATGTTTAACCTGAAATATTGTCTCAAACTGATGTTCTCAGACCGAGAGAATGACGTTTTCTAAGATTCTGCTGGAGCTCTGAATAGCAGTTTTCAAACATCAAATAAAGGGTTTATATAGCTATATATAACAATTTGCATCTGAAATAAACAAGAGAAACATTTATTCGAAGCTGTTTTCAAAAGTTATGTTTAACCTGAAATATTGTCTCAAACTGATCTTCACAGGCTGAGAGAATGACGTTTTCCAAGATTCTGCTGAAGCTTTGAATAGCAGTTTTCAAACATCAAATAAAGGATTTATATAGCTATATATATCAATTTGCATCTGAAATAAACAAGAGAAAAACTTATTCAAAGCTGTTTTCAAAAGTTATGTTTAACCTGAAATATTGTCTCAAACTGATGTTCTCAGACCGAGAGAATGACGTTTTCTAAGATTCTGCTGGAGCTCTGAATAGCAGTTTTCAAACATCAAATAAAGGGTTTATATAGCTATATATAACAATTTGCATCTGAAATAAACAAGAGAAACATTTATTCGAAGCTGTTTTCAAAAGTTATGTTTAACCTGAAATACTGTCTCAAACTGATCTTCACAGGCTGAGAGAATGACGTTTTCCAAGATTCTGCTGAAGCTCTGAATAGCAGTTTTCAAACATCAAATAAAGGATTTATATAGCTGTATATATCAATTTGCATCTGAAATAAACAAGAGAAAAACTTATTCAAAGCTGTTTTCAAAAGTTATGTTTAACCTGAAACATTGTCTCAAACTGATGTTCTCAGACTGAGAGAATGACGTTTTCTAAGATTCTGCTGGAGCTCTGAATAGCAGTTTTCAAACATCAAATAAAGGGTTTATATAGCTATATATATCAATTTGCATCTGAAATAAACAAGAGAAACATTTATTCGAAGCTGTTTTCAAAAGTTATGTTTAACCTGAAATATTGTCTCAAACTGATCTTCACAGGCTGAGAGAATGACGTTTTCCAAGATTCTGCTGAAGCTCTGAATAGCAGTTTTCAAACATCAAATAAAGGGTTTCTATAGCTATATATATCAATTTGCATCTGAAATAAACAAGAGAAACACTTATTCGAAGCTGTTTTCAAAAGTTATGTTTAACCTGAAATATTGTCTCAAACTGATATTCTCAGACCGAGAGAATGACGTTTTCTAAGATTCTGCTGGAGCTCTGAATAGCAGTTTTCAAACATCAAATAAAGGGTTTATATAGCTATATATAACAATTTGCATCTGAAATAAACAAGAGAAACATTTATTCGAAGCTGTTTTCAAAAGTTATGTTTAACCTGAAATATTGTCTCAAACTGATCTTCACAGGCTGAGAGAATGACGTTTTCCAAGATTCTGCTGAAGCTCTGAATAGCAGTTTTCAAACATCAAATAAAGGGTTTATATAGCTATATATATCAATTTGCATCTGAAATAAACAAGAGAAACACTTATTCGAAGCTGTTTTCAAAAGTTATGTTTAACCTGAAATATTGTCTCAAACTGATATTCTCAGACCGAGAGAATGACGTTTTCTAAGATTCTGCTGGAGCTCTGAATAGCAGTTTTCAAACATCAAATAAAGGGTTTATATAGCTATATATAACAATTTGCATCTGAAATAAACAAGAGAAACATTTATTCGAAGCTGTTTTCAAAAGTTATGTTTAACCTGAAATATTGTCTCAAACTGATCTTCACAGGCTGAGAGAATGACGTTTTCCAAGATTCTGCTGAAGCTCTGAATAGCAGTTTTCAAACATCAAATAAAGGATTTATATAGCTATATATATCAATTTGCATCTGAAATAAACAAGAGAAAAACTTATTCAAAGCCGTTTTCAAAAGTTATGTTTAACCTGAAACATTGTCTCAAACTGATGTTCTCAGACTGAGAGAATGACGTTTTCTAAGATTCTGCTGGAGCTCTGAATAGCAGTTTTCAAACATCAAATAAAGGGTTTATATAGCTATATATATCAATTTGCATCTGAAATAAACAAGAGAAACATTTATTCGAAGCTGTTTTCAAAAGTTATGTTTAACCTGAAATATTGTCTCAAACTGATCTTCTCAGACTGAGAGAATGACGTTTTCCAAGATTCTACTGGAGCTCTGAATAACAGTTTTAAAACATCAAATAAAGGGTTTATATAACTATATATATCAATTTGCATCTGAAATAAACAAGAGAAACACTTATTCGAAGCTGTTTTCAAAAGTTATGTTTAACCTGAAATATTGTCTCAAACTGATGTTCTCAGACTGAGAGAATGACGTTTTCTAAGATTCTGCTGGAGCTCTGAATAGCAGTTTTCAAACATCAAATAAAGGGTTTATATAGCTATATATAACAATTTGCATCTGAAATAAACAAGAGAAACATTTATTCGAAGCTGTTTTCAAAAGTTATGTTAAACCTGAAATATTGTCTCAAACTGATCTTCACAGGCTGAGAGAATGACGTTTTCCAAGATTCTGCTGAAGCTCTGAATAGCAGTTTTCAAACATCAAATAAAGGGCTTATATAGCTATATATATCAATTTGCATCAGAAATAAACAAGAGAAACACTTATTCGAAGCTGGTTTCAAAAGTTATGTTTAACCTGAAATATTGTCTCAAACTGATGTTCTCAGACCGAGAGAATGACGTTTTCTAAGATTCTGCTGGAGCTCTGAATAGCAGTTTTCAAACATCAAATAAAGGGTTTATATAGCTATATATATCAATTTGCATCAGAAATAAACAAGAGAAACACTTATTCGAAGCTGGTTTCAAAAGTTATGTTTAACCTGAAATATTGTCTCAAACTGATGTTCTCAGACCGAGAGAATGACGTTTTCTAAGATTCTGCTGGAGCTCTGAATAGCAGTTTTCAAACATCAAATAAAGGGTTTATATAGCTATATATATCAATTTGCATCTGAAATAAACAAGAGAAACACTTATTCGAAGCTGTTTTCAAAAGTTATGTTTAACCTGAAATATTGTCTCAAACTGATCTTCTCAGACCGAGAGAATGACGTTTTCTAAGATTCTGCTGGAGCTCTGAATAGCAGTTTTCAAACATCAAATAAAGGGTTTATATAGCTATATATATCAATTTGCATCTGAAATAAACAAGAGAAACATTTATTCGAAGCTGTTTTCAAAAGTTATGTTTAACCTGAAATATTGTCTCAAACTGATCTTCACAGGCTGAGAGAATGACGTTTTCCAAGATTCTGCTGAAGCTCTGAATAGCAGTTTTCAAACATCAAATAAAGGGTTTATATAGCTATATATATCAATTTGCATCTGAAATAAACAAGAGAAACACTTATTCGAAGCTGTTTTCAAAAGTTATGTTTAACCTGAAATATTGTCTCAAACTGATATTCTCAGACCGAGAGAATGACGTTTTCTAAGATTCTGCTGGAGCTCTGAATAGCAGTTTTCAAACATCAAATAAAGGGTTTATATAGCTATATATAACAATTTGCATCTGAAATAAACAAGAGAAACATTTATTCGAAGCTGTTTTCAAAAGTTATGTTTAACCTGAAATATTGTCTCAAACTGATCTTCACAGGCTGAGAGAATGACGTTTTCCAAGATTCTGCTGAAGCTCTGAATAGCAGTTTTCAAACATCAAATAAAGGATTTATATAGCTATATATATCAATTTGCATCTGAAATAAACAAGAGAAAAACTTATTCAAAGCCGTTTTCAAAAGTTATGTTTAACCTGAAACATTGTCTCAAACTGATGTTCTCAGACTGAGAGAATGACGTTTTCTAAGATTCTGCTGGAGCTCTGAATAGCAGTTTTCAAACATCAAATAAAGGGTTTATATAGCTATATATATCAATTTGCATCTGAAATAAACAAGAGAAACATTTATTCGAAGCTGTTTTCAAAAGTTATGTTTAACCTGAAATATTGTCTCAAACTGATCTTCTCAGACTGAGAGAATGACGTTTTCCAAGATTCTACTGGAGCTCTGAATAACAGTTTTAAAACATCAAATAAAGGGTTTATATAACTATATATATCAATTTGCATCTGAAATAAACAAGAGAAACACTTATTCGAAGCTGTTTTCAAAAGTTATGTTTAACCTGAAATATTGTCTCAAACTGATGTTCTCAGACTGAGAGAATGACGTTTTCTAAGATTCTGCTGGAGCTCTGAATAGCAGTTTTCAAACATCAAATAAAGGGTTTATATAGCTATATATAACAATTTGCATCTGAAATAAACAAGAGAAACATTTATTCGAAGCTGTTTTCAAAAGTTATGTTAAACCTGAAATATTGTCTCAAACTGATCTTCACAGGCTGAGAGAATGACGTTTTCCAAGATTCTGCTGAAGCTCTGAATAGCAGTTTTCAAACATCAAATAAAGGGCTTATATAGCTATATATATCAATTTGCATCAGAAATAAAGAAGAGAAACACTTATTCGAAGCTGGTTTCAAAAGTTATGTTTAACCTGAAATATTGTCTCAAACTGATGTTCTCAGACCGAGAGAATGACGTTTTCTAAGATTCTGCTGGAGCTCTGAATAGCAGTTTTCAAACATCAAATAAAGGGTTTATATAGCTATATATATCAATTTGCATCAGAAATAAACAAGAGAAACACTTATTCGAAGCTGGTTTCAAAAGTTATGTTTAACCTGAAATATTGTCTCAAACTGATGTTCTCAGACCGAGAGAATGACGTTTTCTAAGATTCTGCTGGAGCTCTGAATAGCAGTTTTCAAACATCAAATAAAGGGTTTATATAGCTATATATATCAATTTGCATCTGAAATAAACAAGAGAAACACTTATTCGAAGCTGTTTTCAAAAGTTATGTTTAACATGAAATACTGTCTCAAACTGATCTTCACAGGCTGAGAGAATGACGTTTTCCAAGATTCTGCTGGAGCTCTGAATAACAGTTTTCAAACATCAAATAAAGGGTTTATATAGCTATATATATCAATTTGCATCTGAAATAAACAAGAGAAACACTTATTCGAAGCTGTTTTCAAAAGTTATGTTTAACCTGAAATATTGTCTCAAACTGATGTTCTCAGACTGAGAGAATGACGTTTTCTAAGATTCTGCTGGAGCTCTGAATAGCAGTTTTCAAACATCAAATAAAGGGTTTATATAGCTATATATATCAATTTGCATCTGAAATAAACAAGAGAAACATTTATTCGAAGCTGTTTTCAAAAGTTATGTTTAACCTGAAATATTGTCTCAAACTGATCTTCACAGGCTGAGAGAATGACGTTTTCCAAGATTCTGCTGAAGCTCTGAATAGCAGTTTTCAAACATCAAATAAAGGGTTTATATAGCTATATATATCAATTTGCATCTGAAATAAACAAGAGAAACACTTATTCGAAGCTGTTTTCAAAAGTTATGTTTAACCTGAAATATTGTCTCAAACTGATGTTCTCAGACCGAGAGAATGACGTTTTCTAAGATTCTGCTGGAGCTCTGAATAGCAGTTTTCAAACATCAAATAAAGGGTTTATATAGCTATATATAACAATTTGCATCTGAAATAAACAAGAGAAACATTTATTCGAAGCTGTTTTCAAAAGTTATGTTTAACCTGAAATATTGTCTCAAACTGATCTTCACAGGCTGAGAGAATGACGTTTTCCAAGATTCTGCTGAAGCTCTGAATAGCAGTTTTCAAACATCAAATAAAGGATTTATATAGCTATATATATCAATTTGCATCTGAAATAAACAAGAGAAAAACTTATTCAAAGCTGTTTTCAAAAGTTATGTTTAACCTGAAACATTGTCTCAAACTGATGTTCTCAGACTGAGAGAATGACGTTTTCTAAGATTCTGCTGGAGCTCTGAATAGCAGTTTTCAAACATCAAATAAAGGGTTTATATAGCTATATATATCAATTTGCATCTGAAATAAACAAGAGAAACATTTATTCGAAGCTGTTTTCAAAAGTTATGTTTAACCTGAAATATTGTCTCAAACTGATGTTCTCAGACTGAGAGAATGACGTTTTCTAAGATTCTGCTGGAGCTCTGAATAGCAGTTTTCAAACATCAAATAAAGGGTTTATATAGCTATATATATCAATTTGCATCTGAAATAAACAAGAGAAACACTTATTCGAAGCTGTTTTCAAAAGTTATGTTTAACCTGAAATATTGTCTCAAACTGATGTTCTCAGACCGAGAGAATGACGTTTTCTAAGATTCTGCTGGAGCTCTGAATAGCAGTTTTCAAACATCAAATAAAGGGTTTATATAGCTATATATATCAATTTGCATCTGAAATAAACAAGAGAAACATTTATTCGAAGCTGTTTTCAAAAGTTATGTTTAACCTGAAATATTGTCTCAAACTGATCTTCACAGGCTGAGAGAATGACGTTTTCCAAGATTCTGCTGAAGCTCTGAATAGCAGTTTTCAAACATCAAATAAAGGGTTTATATAGCTATATATATCAATTTGCATCTGAAATAAACAAGAGAAACACTTATTCGAAGCTGTTTTCAAAAGTTATGTTTAACCTGAAATATTGTCTCAAACTGATGTTCTCAGACCGAGAGAATGACGTTTTCTAAGATTCTGCTGGAGCTCTGAATAGCAGTTTTCAAACATCAAATAAAGGATTTATATAGCTATATATATCAATTTGCATCTGAAATAAACAAGAGAAAAACTTATTCAAAGCTGTTTTCAAAAGTTATGTTTAACCTGAAACATTGTCTCAAACTGATGTTCTCAGACTGAGAGAATGACGTTTTCTAAGATTCTGCTGGAGCTCTGAATAGCAGTTTTCAAACATCAAATAAAGGGTTTATATAGCTATATATATCAATTTGCATCTGAAATAAACAAGAGAAACATTTATTCGAAGCTGTTTTCAAAAGTTATGTTTAACCTGAAATATTGTCTCAAACTGATCTTCTCAGACTGAGAGAATGACGTTTTCCAAGATTCTGCTGGAGCTCTGAATAACAGTTTTAAAACATCAAATAAAGGGTTTATATAGCTATATATATCAATTTGCATCTGAAATAAACAAGAGAAACACTTATTCGAAGCTGTTTTCAAAAGTTATGTTTAACCTGAAATATTGTCTCAAACTGATGTTCTCAGACTGAGAGAATGACGTTTTCTAAGATTCTGCTGGAGCTCTGAATAGCAGTTTTCAAACATCAAATAAAGGGTTTATATAGCTATATATATCAATTTGCATCTGAAATAAACAAGAGAAACATTTATTCGAAGCTGTTTTCAAAAGTTATGTTTAACCTGAAATATTGTCTCAAACTGATGTTCTCAGACTGAGAGAATGACGTTTTCTAAGATTCTGCTGGAGCTCTGAATAGCAGTTTTCAAACATCAAATAAAGGGTTTATATAGCTATATATATCAATTTGCATCTGAAATAAACAAGAGAAACACTTATTCGAAGCTGGTTTCAAAAGTTATGTTTAACCTGAAATATTGTCTCAAACTGATGTTCTCAGACCGAGAGAATGACGTTTTCTAAGATTCTGCTGGAGCTCTGAATAGCAGTTTTCAAACATCAAATAAAGGGTTTATATAGCTATATATATCAATTTGCATCAGAAATAAACAAGAGAAACACTTATTCGAAGCTGTTTTCAAAAGTTATGTTTAACCTGAAATATTGTCTCAAACTGATGTTCTCAGACCGAGAGAATGACGTTTTCTAAGATTCTGCTGGAGCTCTGAATAGCAGTTTTCAAACATCAAATAAAGGGTTTATATAGCTATATATATCAATTTGCATCTGAAATAAACAAGAGAAACACTTATTCGAAGCTGTTTTCAAAAGTTATGTTTAACATGAAATACTGTCTCAAACTGATCTTCACAGGCTGAGAGAATGACGTTTTCCAAGATTCTGCTGGAGCTCTGAATAACAGTTTTCAAACATCAAATAAAGGGTTTATATAGCTATATATATCAATTTGCATCAGAAATAAACAAGAGAAACACTTATTCGAAGCTGTTTTCAAAAGTTATGTTTAACCTGAAATATTGTCTCAAACTGATGTTCTCAGACCGAGAGAATGACGTTTTCTAAGATTCTGCTGGAGCTCTGAATAGCAGTTTTCAAACATCAAATAAAGGGTTTATATAGCTATATATAACAATTTGCATCTGAAATAAACAAGAGAAACATTTATTCGAAGCTGTTTTCAAAAGTTATGTTTAACCTGAAATATTGTCTCAAACTGATCTTCACAGGCTGAGAGAATGACGTTTTCCAAGATTCTGCTGAAGCTCTGAATAGCAGTTTTCAAACATCAAATAAAGGATTTATATAGCTATATATATCAATTTGCATCTGAAATAAACAAGAGAAAAACTTATTCAAAGCTGTTTTCAAAAGTTATGTTTAACCTGAAACATTGTCTCAAACTGATGTTCTCAGACTGAGAGAATGACGTTTTCTAAGATTCTGCTGGAGCTCTGAATAGCAGTTTTCAAACATCAAATAAAGGGTTTATATAGCTATATATATCAATTTGCATCTGAAATAAACAAGAGAAACATTTATTCGAAGCTGTTTTCAAAAGTTATGTTTAACCTGAAATATTGTCTCAAACTGATGTTCTCAGACTGAGAGAATGACGTTTTCTAAGATTCTGCTGGAGCTCTGAATAGCAGTTTTCAAACATCAAATAAAGGGTTTATATAGCTATATATATCAATTTGCATCTGAAATAAACAAGAGAAACACTTATTCGAAGCTGTTTTCAAAAGTTATGTTTAACCTGAAATATTGTCTCAAACTGATGTTCTCAGACCGAGAGAATGACGTTTTCTAAGATTCTGCTGGAGCTCTGAATAGCAGTTTTCAAACATCAAATAAAGGGTTTATATAGCTATATATATCAATTTGCATCTGAAATAAACAAGAGAAACATTTATTCGAAGCTGTTTTCAAAAGTTATGTTTAACCTGAAATATTGTCTCAAACTGATCTTCACAGGCTGAGAGAATGACGTTTTCCAAGATTCTGCTGAAGCTCTGAATAGCAGTTTTCAAACATCAAATAAAGGGTTTATATAGCTATATATATCAATTTGCATCTGAAATAAACAAGAGAAACACTTATTCGAAGCTGTTTTCAAAAGTTATGTTTAACCTGAAATATTGTCTCAAACTGATGTTCTCAGACCGAGAGAATGACGTTTTCTAAGATTCTGCTGGAGCTCTGAATAGCAGTTTTCAAACATCAAATAAAGGGTTTATATAGCTATATATAACAATTTGCATCTGAAATAAACAAGAGAAACATTTATTCGAAGCTGTTTTCAAAAGTTATGTTTAACCTGAAATATTGTCTCAAACTGATCTTCACAGGCTGAGAGAATGACGTTTTCCAAGATTCTGCTGAAGCTCTGAATAGCAGTTTTCAAACATCAAATAAAGGATTTATATAGCTATATATATCAATTTGCATCTGAAATAAACAAGAGAAAAACTTATTCAAAGCTGTTTTCAAAAGTTATGTTTAACCTGAAACATTGTCTCAAACTGATGTTCTCAGACTGAGAGAATGACGTTTTCTAAGATTCTGCTGGAGCTCTGAATAGCAGTTTTCAAACATCAAATAAAGGGTTTATATAGCTATATATATCAATTTGCATCTGAAATAAACAAGAGAAACATTTATTCGAAGCTGTTTTCAAAAGTTATGTTTAACCTGAAATATTGTCTCAAACTGATGTTCTCAGACTGAGAGAATGACGTTTTCTAAGATTCTGCTGGAGCTCTGAATAGCAGTTTTCAAACATCAAATAAAGGGTTTATATAGCTATATATATCAATTTGCATCTGAAATAAACAAGAGAAACACTTATTCGAAGCTGTTTTCAAAAGTTATGTTTAACCTGAAATATTGTCTCAAACTGATGTTCTCAGACCGAGAGAATGACGTTTTCTAAGATTCTGCTGGAGCTCTGAATAGCAGTTTTCAAACATCAAATAAAGGGTTTATATAGCTATATATATCAATTTGCATCTGAAATAAACAAGAGAAACATTTATTCGAAGCTGTTTTCAAAAGTTATGTTTAACCTGAAATATTGTCTCAAACTGATCTTCACAGGCTGAGAGAATGACGTTTTCCAAGATTCTGCTGAAGCTCTGAATAGCAGTTTTCAAACATCAAATAAAGGGTTTATATAGCTATATATATCAATTTGCATCTGAAATAAACAAGAGAAACACTTATTCGAAGCTGTTTTCAAAAGTTATGTTTAACCTGAAATATTGTCTCAAACTGATGTTCTCAGACCGAGAGAATGACGTTTTCTAAGATTCTGCTGGAGCTCTGAATAGCAGTTTTCAAACATCAAATAAAGGATTTATATAGCTATATATATCAATTTGCATCTGAAATAAACAAGAGAAAAACTTATTCAAAGCTGTTTTCAAAAGTTATGTTTAACCTGAAACATTGTCTCAAACTGATGTTCTCAGACTGAGAGAATGACGTTTTCTAAGATTCTGCTGGAGCTCTGAATAGCAGTTTTCAAACATCAAATAAAGGGTTTATATAGCTATATATATCAATTTGCATCTGAAATAAACAAGAGAAACATTTATTCGAAGCTGTTTTCAAAAGTTATGTTTAACCTGAAATATTGTCTCAAACTGATCTTCTCAGACTGAGAGAATGACGTTTTCCAAGATTCTGCTGGAGCTCTGAATAACAGTTTTAAAACATCAAATAAAGGGTTTATATAGCTATATATATCAATTTGCATCTGAAATAAACAAGAGAAACACTTATTCGAAGCTGTTTTCAAAAGTTATGTTTAACCTGAAATATTGTCTCAAACTGATGTTCTCAGACTGAGAGAATGACGTTTTCTAAGATTCTGCTGGAGCTCTGAATAGCAGTTTTCAAACATCAAATAAAGGGTTTATATAGCTATATATATCAATTTGCATCTGAAATAAACAAGAGAAACATTTATTCGAAGCTGTTTTCAAAAGTTATGTTTAACCTGAAATATTGTCTCAAACTGATGTTCTCAGACTGAGAGAATGACGTTTTCTAAGATTCTGCTGGAGCTCTGAATAGCAGTTTTCAAACATCAAATAAAGGGTTTATATAGCTATATATATCAATTTGCATCTGAAATAAACAAGAGAAACATTTATTCGAAGCTGTTTTCAAAAGTTATGTTTAACCTGAAATATTGTCTCAAACTGATCTTCTCAGACTGAGAGAATGACGTTTTCCAAGATTCTGCTGGAGCTCTGAATAACAGTTTTAAAACATCAAATAAAGGGTTTATATAGCTATATATATCAATTTGCATCTGAAATAAACAAGAGAAACACTTATTCGAAGCTGTTTTCAAAAGTTATGTTTAACCTGAAATATTGTCTCAAACTGATGTTCTCAGACTGAGAGAATGACGTTTTCTAAGATTCTGCTGGAGCTCTGAATAGCAGTTTTCAAACATCAAATAAAGGGTTTATATAGCTATATATATCAATTTGCATCTGAAATAAACAAGAGAAACATTTATTCGAAGCTGTTTTCAAAAGTTATGTTTAACCTGAAATATTGTCTCAAACTGATGTTCTCAGACTGAGAGAATGACGTTTTCTAAGATTCTGCTGGAGCTCTGAATAGCAGTTTTCAAACATCAAATAAAGGGTTTATATAGCTATATATATCAATTTGCATCTGAAATAAACAAGAGAAACATTTATTCGAAGCTGTTTTCAAAAGTTATGTTTAACCTGAAATATTGTCTCAAACTGATCTTCTCAGACTGAGAGAATGACGTTTTCCAAGATTCTGCTGGAGCTCTGAATAACAGTTTTAAAACATCAAATAAAGGGTTTATATAGCTATATATATCAATTTGCATCTGAAATAAACAAGAGAAACACTTATTCGAAGCTGTTTTCAAAAGTTATGTTTAACCTGAAATATTGTCTCAAACTGATGTTCTCAGACTGAGAGAATGACGTTTTCTAAGATTCTGCTGGAGCTCTGAATAGCAGTTTTCAAACATCAAATAAAGGGTTTATATAGCTATATATATCAATTTGCATCTGAAATAAACAAGAGAAACATTTATTCGAAGCTGTTTTCAAAAGTTATGTTTAACCTGAAATATTGTCTCAAACTGATGTTCTCAGACTGAGAGAATGACGTTTTCTAAGATTCTGCTGGAGCTCTGAATAGCAGTTTTCAAACATCAAATAAAGGGTTTATATAGCTATATATATCAATTTGCATCTGAAATAAACAAGAGAAACACTTATTCGAAGCTGGTTTCAAAAGTTATGTTTAACCTGAAATATTGTCTCAAACTGATGTTCTCAGACCGAGAGAATGACGTTTTCTAAGATTCTGCTGGAGCTCTGAATAGCAGTTTTCAAACATCAAATAAAGGGTTTATATAGCTATATATATCAATTTGCATCAGAAATAAACAAGAGAAACACTTATTCGAAGCTGTTTTCAAAAGTTATGTTTAACCTGAAATATTGTCTCAAACTGATGTTCTCAGACCGAGAGAATGACGTTTTCTAAGATTCTGCTGGAGCTCTGAATAGCAGTTTTCAAACATCAAATAAAGGGTTTATATAGCTATATATATCAATTTGCATCTGAAATAAACAAGAGAAACACTTATTCGAAGCTGTTTTCAAAAGTTATGTTTAACATGAAATACTGTCTCAAACTGATCTTCACAGGCTGAGAGAATGACGTTTTCCAAGATTCTGCTGGAGCTCTGAATAACAGTTTTCAAACATCAAATAAAGGGTTTATATAGCTATATATATCAATTTGCATCAGAAATAAACAAGAGAAACACTTATTCGAAGCTGTTTTCAAAAGTTATGTTTAACCTGAAACATTGTCTCAAACTGATGTTCTCAGACTGAGAGAATGACGTTTTCTAAGATTCTGCTGGAGCTCTGAATAGCAGTTTTCAAACATCAAATAAAGGGTTTATATAGCTATATATATCAATTTGCATCTGAAATAAACAAGAGAAACATTTATTCGAAGCTGTTTTCAAAAGTTATGTTTAACCTGAAATATTGTCTCAAACTGATCTTCTCAGACTGAGAGAATGACGTTTTCCAAGATTCTGCTGGAGCTCTGAATAACAGTTTTAAAACATCAAATAAAGGGTTTATATAGCTATATATATCAATTTGCATCTGAAATAAACAAGAGAAACACTTATTCGAAGCTGTTTTCAAAAGTTATGTTTAACCTGAAATATTGTCTCAAACTGATGTTCTCAGACTGAGAGAATGACGTTTTCTAAGATTCTGCTGGAGCTCTGAATAGCAGTTTTCAAACATCAAATAAAGGGTTTATATAGCTATATATATCAATTTGCATCTGAAATAAACAAGAGAAACATTTATTCGAAGCTGTTTTCAAAAGTTATGTTTAACCTGAAATATTGTCTCAAACTGATGTTCTCAGACTG
This sequence comes from Callionymus lyra, assembly GCF_982586985.1. Lineage (NCBI taxonomy): Eukaryota > Metazoa > Chordata > Actinopteri > Syngnathiformes > Callionymidae > Callionymus > Callionymus lyra. The sequence goes on along the minus strand of NW_028258543.1, from coordinate 498,345 downwards.
AGAGAATGACGTTTTCTAAGATTCTGCTGGAGCTCTGAATAGCAGTTTTCAAACATCAAATAAAGGGTTTATATAGCTATATATATCAATTTGCATCTGAAATAAACAAGAGAAACACTTATTCGAAGCTGGTTTCAAAAGTTATGTTTAACCTGAAATATTGTCTCAAACTGATGTTCTCAGACCGAGAGAATGACGTTTTCTAAGATTCTGCTGGAGCTCTGAATAGCAGTTTTCAAACATCAAATAAAGGGTTTATATAGCTATATATATCAATTTGCATCAGAAATAAACAAGAGAAACACTTATTCGAAGCTGTTTTCAAAAGTTATGTTTAACCTGAAATATTGTCTCAAACTGATGTTCTCAGACCGAGAGAATGACGTTTTCTAAGATTCTGCTGGAGCTCTGAATAGCAGTTTTCAAACATCAAATAAAGGGTTTATATAGCTATATATATCAATTTGCATCTGAAATAAACAAGAGAAACACTTATTCGAAGCTGTTTTCAAAAGTTATGTTTAACATGAAATACTGTCTCAAACTGATCTTCACAGGCTGAGAGAATGACGTTTTCCAAGATTCTGCTGGAGCTCTGAATAACAGTTTTCAAACATCAAATAAAGGGTTTATATAGCTATATATATCAATTTGCATCAGAAATAAACAAGAGAAACACTTATTCGAAGCTGTTTTCAAAAGTTATGTTTAACCTGAAATATTGTCTCAAACTGATGTTCTCAGACTGAGAGAATGACGTTTTCTAAGATTCTGCTGGAGCTCTGAATAGCAGTTTTCAAACATCAAATAAAGGGTTTATATAGCTATATATATCAATTTGCATCTGAAATAAACAAGAGAAACATTTATTCGAAGCTGTTTTCAAAAGTTATGTTTAACCTGAAATATTGTCTCAAACTGATGTTCTCAGACTGAGAGAATGACGTTTTCTAAGATTCTGCTGGAGCTCTGAATAGCAGTTTTCAAACATCAAATAAAGGGTTTATATAGCTATATATATCAATTTGCATCTGAAATAAACAAGAGAAACACTTATTCGAAGCTGTTTTCAAAAGTTATGTTTAACCTGAAATATTGTCTCAAACTGATGTTCTCAGACCGAGAGAATGACGTTTTCTAAGATTCTGCTGGAGCTCTGAATAGCAGTTTTCAAACATCAAATAAAGGGTTTATATAGCTATATATATCAATTTGCATCTGAAATAAACAAGAGAAACATTTATTCGAAGCTGTTTTCAAAAGTTATGTTTAACCTGAAATATTGTCTCAAACTGATCTTCACAGGCTGAGAGAATGACGTTTTCCAAGATTCTGCTGAAGCTCTGAATAGCAGTTTTCAAACATCAAATAAAGGGTTTATATAGCTATATATATCAATTTGCATCTGAAATAAACAAGAGAAACACTTATTCGAAGCTGTTTTCAAAAGTTATGTTTAACCTGAAATATTGTCTCAAACTGATGTTCTCAGACCGAGAGAATGACGTTTTCTAAGATTCTGCTGGAGCTCTGAATAGCAGTTTTCAAACATCAAATAAAGGGTTTATATAGCTATATATAACAATTTGCATCTGAAATAAACAAGAGAAACATTTATTCGAAGCTGTTTTCAAAAGTTATGTTTAACCTGAAATATTGTCTCAAACTGATCTTCACAGGCTGAGAGAATGACGTTTTCCAAGATTCTGCTGAAGCTCTGAATAGCAGTTTTCAAACATCAAATAAAGGATTTATATAGCTATATATATCAATTTGCATCTGAAATAAACAAGAGAAAAACTTATTCAAAGCTGTTTTCAAAAGTTATGTTTAACCTGAAACATTGTCTCAAACTGATGTTCTCAGACTGAGAGAATGACGTTTTCTAAGATTCTGCTGGAGCTCTGAATAGCAGTTTTCAAACATCAAATAAAGGGTTTATATAGCTATATATATCAATTTGCATCTGAAATAAACAAGAGAAACATTTATTCGAAGCTGTTTTCAAAAGTTATGTTTAACCTGAAATATTGTCTCAAACTGATGTTCTCAGACTGAGAGAATGACGTTTTCTAAGATTCTGCTGGAGCTCTGAATAGCAGTTTTCAAACATCAAATAAAGGGTTTATATAGCTATATATATCAATTTGCATCTGAAATAAACAAGAGAAACACTTATTCGAAGCTGTTTTCAAAAGTTATGTTTAACCTGAAATATTGTCTCAAACTGATGTTCTCAGACCGAGAGAATGACGTTTTCTAAGATTCTGCTGGAGCTCTGAATAGCAGTTTTCAAACATCAAATAAAGGGTTTATATAGCTATATATATCAATTTGCATCTGAAATAAACAAGAGAAACATTTATTCGAAGCTGTTTTCAAAAGTTATGTTTAACCTGAAATATTGTCTCAAACTGATCTTCACAGGCTGAGAGAATGACGTTTTCCAAGATTCTGCTGAAGCTCTGAATAGCAGTTTTCAAACATCAAATAAAGGGTTTATATAGCTATATATATCAATTTGCATCTGAAATAAACAAGAGAAACACTTATTCGAAGCTGTTTTCAAAAGTTATGTTTAACCTGAAATATTGTCTCAAACTGATGTTCTCAGACCGAGAGAATGACGTTTTCTAAGATTCTGCTGGAGCTCTGAATAGCAGTTTTCAAACATCAAATAAAGGATTTATATAGCTATATATATCAATTTGCATCTGAAATAAACAAGAGAAAAACTTATTCAAAGCTGTTTTCAAAAGTTATGTTTAACCTGAAACATTGTCTCAAACTGATGTTCTCAGACTGAGAGAATGACGTTTTCTAAGATTCTGCTGGAGCTCTGAATAGCAGTTTTCAAACATCAAATAAAGGGTTTATATAGCTATATATATCAATTTGCATCTGAAATAAACAAGAGAAACATTTATTCGAAGCTGTTTTCAAAAGTTATGTTTAACCTGAAATATTGTCTCAAACTGATCTTCTCAGACTGAGAGAATGACGTTTTCCAAGATTCTGCTGGAGCTCTGAATAACAGTTTTAAAACATCAAATAAAGGGTTTATATAGCTATATATATCAATTTGCATCTGAAATAAACAAGAGAAACACTTATTCGAAGCTGTTTTCAAAAGTTATGTTTAACCTGAAATATTGTCTCAAACTGATGTTCTCAGACTGAGAGAATGACGTTTTCTAAGATTCTGCTGGAGCTCTGAATAGCAGTTTTCAAACATCAAATAAAGGGTTTATATAGCTATATATATCAATTTGCATCTGAAATAAACAAGAGAAACATATATTCGAAGCTGTTTTCAAAAGTTATGTTTAACCTGAAATATTGTCTCAAACTGATGTTCTCAGACTGAGAGAATGACGTTTTCTAAGATTCTGCTGGAGCTCTGAATAGCAGTTTTCAAACATCAAATAAAGGGTTTATATAGCTATATATATCAATTTGCATCTGAAATAAACAAGAGAAACACTTATTCGAAGCTGGTTTCAAAAGTTATGTTTAACCTGAAATATTGTCTCAAACTGATGTTCTCAGACCGAGAGAATGACGTTTTCTAAGATTCTGCTGGAGCTCTGAATAGCAGTTTTCAAACATCAAATAAAGGGTTTATATAGCTATATATATCAATTTGCATCAGAAATAAACAAGAGAAACACTTATTCGAAGCTGTTTTCAAAAGTTATGTTTAACCTGAAATATTGTCTCAAACTGATGTTCTCAGACCGAGAGAATGACGTTTTCTAAGATTCTGCTGGAGCTCTGAATAGCAGTTTTCAAACATCAAATAAAGGGTTTATATAGCTATATATATCAATTTGCATCTGAAATAAACAAGAGAAACACTTATTCGAAGCTGGTTTCAAAAGTTATGTTTAACATGAAATACTGTCTCAAACTGATCTTCACAGGCTGAGAGAATGACGTTTTCCAAGATTCTGCTGGAGCTCTGAATAACAGTTTTCAAACATCAAATAAAGGGTTTATATAGCTATATATATCAATTTGCATCAGAAATAAACAAGAGAAACACTTATTCGAAGCTGTTTTCAAAAGTTATGTTTAACCTGAAATATTGTCTCAAACTGATGTTCTCAGACCGAGAGAATGACGTTTTCTAAGATTCTGCTGGAGCTCTGAATAGCAGTTTTCAAACATCAAATAAAGGGTTTATATAGCTATATATAACAATTTGCATCTTAAATAAACAAGAGAAACATTTATTCGAAGCTGTTTTCAAAAGTTATGTTTAACCTGAAATATTGTCTCAAACTGATCTTCACAGGCTGAGAGAATGACGTTTTCCAAGATTCTGCTGAAGCTCTGAATAGCAGTTTTCAAACATCAAATAAAGGATTTATATAGCTATATATATCAATTTGCATCAGAAATAAACAAGAGAAAAACTTATTCAAAGCTGTTTTCAAAAGTTATGTTTAACCTGAAACATTGTCTCAAACTGATGTTCTCAGACTGAGAGAATGACGTTTTCTAAGATTCTGCTGGAGCTCTGAATAGCAGTTTTCAAACATCAAATAAAGGGTTTATATAGCTATATATATCAATTTGCATCTGAAATAAACAAGAGAAACATTTATTCGAAGCTGTTTTCAAAAGTTATGTTTAACCTGAAATATTGTCTCAAACTGATGTTCTCAGACTGAGAGAATGACGTTTTCTAAGATTCTGCTGGAGCTCTGAATAGCAGTTTTCAAACATCAAATAAAGGGTTTATATAGCTATATATATCAATTTGCATCTGAAATAAACAAGAGAAACACTTATTCGAAGCTGTTTTCAAAAGTTATGTTTAACCTGAAATATTGTCTCAAACTGATGTTCTCAGACCGAGAGAATGACGTTTTCTAAGATTCTGCTGGAGCTCTGAATAGCAGTTTTCAAACATCAAATAAAGGGTTTATATAGCTATATATAACAATTTGCATCTGAAATAAACAAGAGAAACATTTATTCGAAGCTGTTTTCAAAAGTTATGTTAAACCTGAAATATTGTCTCAAACTGATCTTCACAGGCTGAGAGAATGACGTTTTCCAAGATTCTGCTGAAGCTCTGAATAGCAGTTTTCAAACATCAAATAAAGGGCTTATATAGCTATATATATCAATTTGCATCAGAAATAAACAAGAGAAACACTTATTCGAAGCTGGTTTCAAAAGTTATGTTTAACCTGAAATATTGTCTCAAACTGATGTTCTCAGACCGAGAGAATGACGTTTTCTAAGATTCTGCTGGAGCTCTGAATAGCAGTTTTCAAACATCAAATAAAGGGTTTATATAGCTATATATATCAATTTGCATCAGAAATAAACAAGAGAAACACTTATTCGAAGCTGGTTTCAAAAGTTATGTTTAACCTGAAATATTGTCTCAAACTGATGTTCTCAGACCGAGAGAATGACGTTTTCTAAGATTCTGCTGGAGCTCTGAATAGCAGTTTTCAAACATCAAATAAAGGGTTTATATAGCTATATATATCAATTTGCATCTGAAATAAACAAGAGAAACACTTATTCGAAGCTGTTTTCAAAAGTTATGTTTAACCTGAAATATTGTCTCAAACTGATCTTCTCAGACCGAGAGAATGACGTTTTCTAAGATTCTGCTGGAGCTCTGAATAGCAGTTTTCAAACATCAAATAAAGGGTTTATATAGCTATATATATCAATTTGCATCTGAAATAAACAAGAGAAACATTTATTCGAAGCTGTTTTCAAAAGTTATGTTTAACCTGAAATATTGTCTCAAACTGATCTTCACAGGCTGAGAGAATGACGTTTTCCAAGATTCTGCTGAAGCTCTGAATAGCAGTTTTCAAACATCAAATAAAGGGTTTATATAGCTATATATATCAATTTGCATCTGAAATAAACAAGAGAAACACTTATTCGAAGCTGTTTTCAAAAGTTATGTTTAACCTGAAATATTGTCTCAAACTGATATTCTCAGACCGAGAGAATGACGTTTTCTAAGATTCTGCTGAAGCTCTGAATAGCAGTTTTCAAACATCAAATAAAGGGTTTATATAGCTATATATAACAATTTGCATCTGAAATAAACAAGAGAAACATTTATTCGAAGCTGTTTTCAAAAGTTATGTTAAACCTGAAATATTGTCTCAAACTGATCTTCACAGGCTGAGAGAATGACGTTTTCCAAGATTCTGCTGAAGCTCTGAATAGCAGTTTTCAAACATCAAATAAAGGGCTTATATAGCTATATATATCAATTTGCATCAGAAATAAAGAAGAGAAACACTTATTCGAAGCTGGTTTCAAAAGTTATGTTTAACCTGAAATATTGTCTCAAACTGATGTTCTCAGACCGAGAGAATGACGTTTTCTAAGATTCTGCTGGAGCTCTGAATAGCAGTTTTCAAACATCAAATAAAGGGTTTATATAGCTATATATATCAATTTGCATCAGAAATAAACAAGAGAAACACTTATTCGAAGCTGGTTTCAAAAGTTATGTTTAACCTGAAATATTGTCTCAAACTGATGTTCTCAGACCGAGAGAATGACGTTTTCTAAGATTCTGCTGGAGCTCTGAATAGCAGTTTTCAAACATCAAATAAAGGGTTTATATAGCTATATATATCAATTTGCATCTGAAATAAACAAGAGAAACACTTATTCGAAGCTGTTTTCAAAAGTTATGTTTAACATGAAATACTGTCTCAAACTGATCTTCACAGGCTGAGAGAATGACGTTTTCCAAGATTCTGCTGGAGCTCTGAATAACAGTTTTCAAACATCAAATAAAGGGTTTATATAGCTATATATATCAATTTGCATCTGAAATAAACAAGAGAAACACTTATTCGAAGCTGTTTTCAAAAGTTATGTTTAACCTGAAATATTGTCTCAAACTGATGTTCTCAGACTGAGAGAATGACGTTTTCTAAGATTCTGCTGGAGCTCTGAATAGCAGTTTTCAAACATCAAATAAAGGGTTTATATAGCTATATATATCAATTTGCATCTGAAATAAACAAGAGAAACATTTATTCGAAGCTGTTTTCAAAAGTTATGTTTAACCTGAAATATTGTCTCAAACTGATCTTCACAGGCTGAGAGAATGACGTTTTCCAAGATTCTGCTGAAGCTCTGAATAGCAGTTTTCAAACATCAAATAAAGGGTTTATATAGCTATATATATCAATTTGCATCTGAAATAAACAAGAGAAACACTTATTCGAAGCTGTTTTCAAAAGTTATGTTTAACCTGAAATATTGTCTCAAACTGATGTTCTCAGACCGAGAGAATGACGTTTTCTAAGATTCTGCTGGAGCTCTGAATAGCAGTTTTCAAACATCAAATAAAGGGTTTATATAGCTATATATAACAATTTGCATCTGAAATAAACAAGAGAAACATTTATTCGAAGCTGTTTTCAAAAGTTATGTTTAACCTGAAATATTGTCTCAAACTGATCTTCACAGGCTGAGAGAATGACGTTTTCCAAGATTCTGCTGAAGCTCTGAATAGCAGTTTTCAAACATCAAATAAAGGATTTATATAGCTATATATATCAATTTGCATCTGAAATAAACAAGAGAAAAACTTATTCAAAGCTGTTTTCAAAAGTTATGTTTAACCTGAAACATTGTCTCAAACTGATGTTCTCAGACTGAGAGAATGACGTTTTCTAAGATTCTGCTGGAGCTCTGAATAGCAGTTTTCAAACATCAAATAAAGGGTTTATATAGCTATATATATCAATTTGCATCTGAAATAAACAAGAGAAACATTTATTCGAAGCTGTTTTCAAAAGTTATGTTTAACCTGAAATATTGTCTCAAACTGATGTTCTCAGACTGAGAGAATGACGTTTTCTAAGATTCTGCTGGAGCTCTGAATAGCAGTTTTCAAACATCAAATAAAGGGTTTATATAGCTATATATATCAATTTGCATCTGAAATAAACAAGAGAAACACTTATTCGAAGCTGTTTTCAAAAGTTATGTTTAACCTGAAATATTGTCTCAAACTGATGTTCTCAGACCGAGAGAATGACGTTTTCTAAGATTCTGCTGGAGCTCTGAATAGCAGTTTTCAAACATCAAATAAAGGGTTTATATAGCTATATATATCAATTTGCATCTGAAATAAACAAGAGAAACATTTATTCGAAGCTGTTTTCAAAAGTTATGTTTAACCTGAAATATTGTCTCAAACTGATCTTCACAGGCTGAGAGAATGACGTTTTCCAAGATTCTGCTGAAGCTCTGAATAGCAGTTTTCAAACATCAAATAAAGGGTTTATATAGCTATATATATCAATTTGCATCTGAAATAAACAAGAGAAACACTTATTCGAAGCTGTTTTCAAAAGTTATGTTTAACCTGAAATATTGTCTCAAACTGATGTTCTCAGACCGAGAGAATGACGTTTTCTAAGATTCTGCTGGAGCTCTGAATAGCAGTTTTCAAACATCAAATAAAGGATTTATATAGCTATATATATCAATTTGCATCTGAAATAAACAAGAGAAAAACTTATTCAAAGCTGTTTTCAAAAGTTATGTTTAACCTGAAACATTGTCTCAAACTGATGTTCTCAGACTGAGAGAATGACGTTTTCTAAGATTCTGCTGGAGCTCTGAATAGCAGTTTTCAAACATCAAATAAAGGGTTTATATAGCTATATATATCAATTTGCATCTGAAATAAACAAGAGAAACATTTATTCGAAGCTGTTTTCAAAAGTTATGTTTAACCTGAAATATTGTCTCAAACTGATCTTCTCAGACTGAGAGAATGACGTTTTCCAAGATTCTGCTGGAGCTCTGAATAACAGTTTTAAAACATCAAATAAAGGGTTTATATAGCTATATATATCAATTTGCATCTGAAATAAACAAGAGAAACACTTATTCGAAGCTGTTTTCAAAAGTTATGTTTAACCTGAAATATTGTCTCAAACTGATGTTCTCAGACTGAGAGAATGACGTTTTCTAAGATTCTGCTGGAGCTCTGAATAGCAGTTTTCAAACATCAAATAAAGGGTTTATATAGCTATATATATCAATTTGCATCTGAAATAAACAAGAGAAACATTTATTCGAAGCTGTTTTCAAAAGTTATGTTTAACCTGAAATATTGTCTCAAACTGATGTTCTCAGACTGAGAGAATGACGTTTTCTAAGATTCTGCTGGAGCTCTGAATAGCAGTTTTCAAACATCAAATAAAGGGTTTATATAGCTATATATATCAATTTGCATCTGAAATAAACAAGAGAAACACTTATTCGAAGCTGGTTTCAAAAGTTATGTTTAACCTGAAATATTGTCTCAAACTGATGTTCTCAGACCGAGAGAATGACGTTTTCTAAGATTCTGCTGGAGCTCTGAATAGCAGTTTTCAAACATCAAATAAAGGGTTTATATAGCTATATATATCAATTTGCATCAGAAATAAACAAGAGAAACACTTATTCGAAGCTGTTTTCAAAAGTTATGTTTAACCTGAAATATTGTCTCAAACTGATGTTCTCAGACCGAGAGAATGACGTTTTCTAAGATTCTGCTGGAGCTCTGAATAGCAGTTTTCAAACATCAAATAAAGGGTTTATATAGCTATATATATCAATTTGCATCTGAAATAAACAAGAGAAACACTTATTCGAAGCTGTTTTCAAAAGTTATGTTTAACATGAAATACTGTCTCAAACTGATCTTCACAGGCTGAGAGAATGACGTTTTCCAAGATTCTGCTGGAGCTCTGAATAACAGTTTTCAAACATCAAATAAAGGGTTTATATAGCTATATATATCAATTTGCATCAGAAATAAACAAGAGAAACACTTATTCGAAGCTGTTTTCAAAAGTTATGTTTAACCTGAAATATTGTCTCAAACTGATGTTCTCAGACCGAGAGAATGACGTTTTCTAAGATTCTGCTGGAGCTCTGAATAGCAGTTTTCAAACATCAAATAAAGGGTTTATATAGCTATATATAACAATTTGCATCTGAAATAAACAAGAGAAACATTTATTCGAAGCTGTTTTCAAAAGTTATGTTTAACCTGAAATATTGTCTCAAACTGATCTTCACAGGCTGAGAGAATGACGTTTTCCAAGATTCTGCTGAAGCTCTGAATAGCAGTTTTCAAACATCAAATAAAGGATTTATATAGCTATATATATCAATTTGCATCTGAAATAAACAAGAGAAAAACTTATTCAAAGCTGTTTTCAAAAGTTATGTTTAACCTGAAACATTGTCTCAAACTGATGTTCTCAGACTGAGAGAATGACGTTTTCTAAGATTCTGCTGGAGCTCTGAATAGCAGTTTTCAAACATCAAATAAAGGGTTTATATAGCTATATATATCAATTTGCATCTGAAATAAACAAGAGAAACATTTATTCGAAGCTGTTTTCAAAAGTTATGTTTAACCTGAAATATTGTCTCAAACTGATGTTCTCAGACTGAGAGAATGACGTTTTCTAAGATTCTGCTGGAGCTCTGAATAGCAGTTTTCAAACATCAAATAAAGGGTTTATATAGCTATATATATCAATTTGCATCTGAAATAAACAAGAGAAACACTTATTCGAAGCTGTTTTCAAAAGTTATGTTTAACCTGAAATATTGTCTCAAACTGATGTTCTCAGACCGAGAGAATGACGTTTTCTAAGATTCTGCTGGAGCTCTGAATAGCAGTTTTCAAACATCAAATAAAGGGTTTATATAGCTATATATATCAATTTGCATCTGAAATAAACAAGAGAAACATTTATTCGAAGCTGTTTTCAAAAGTTATGTTTAACCTGAAATATTGTCTCAAACTGATCTTCACAGGCTGAGAGAATGACGTTTTCCAAGATTCTGCTGAAGCTCTGAATAGCAGTTTTCAAACATCAAATAAAGGGTTTATATAGCTATATATATCAATTTGCATCTGAAATAAACAAGAGAAACACTTATTCGAAGCTGTTTTCAAAAGTTATGTTTAACCTGAAATATTGTCTCAAACTGATGTTCTCAGACCGAGAGAATGACGTTTTCTAAGATTCTGCTGGAGCTCTGAATAGCAGTTTTCAAACATCAAATAAAGGGTTTATATAGCTATATATAACAATTTGCATCTGAAATAAACAAGAGAAACATTTATTCGAAGCTGTTTTCAAAAGTTATGTTTAACCTGAAATATTGTCTCAAACTGATCTTCACAGGCTGAGAGAATGACGTTTTCCAAGATTCTGCTGAAGCTCTGAATAGCAGTTTTCAAACATCAAATAAAGGATTTATATAGCTATATATATCAATTTGCATCTGAAATAAACAAGAGAAAAACTTATTCAAAGCTGTTTTCAAAAGTTATGTTTAACCTGAAACATTGTCTCAAACTGATGTTCTCAGACTGAGAGAATGACGTTTTCTAAGATTCTGCTGGAGCTCTGAATAGCAGTTTTCAAACATCAAATAAAGGGTTTATATAGCTATATATATCAATTTGCATCTGAAATAAACAAGAGAAACATTTATTCGAAGCTGTTTTCAAAAGTTATGTTTAACCTGAAATATTGTCTCAAACTGATGTTCTCAGACTGAGAGAATGACGTTTTCTAAGATTCTGCTGGAGCTCTGAATAGCAGTTTTCAAACATCAAATAAAGGGTTTATATAGCTATATATATCAATTTGCATCTGAAATAAACAAGAGAAACACTTATTCGAAGCTGTTTTCAAAAGTTATGTTTAACCTGAAATATTGTCTCAAACTGATGTTCTCAGACCGAGAGAATGACGTTTTCTAAGATTCTGCTGGAGCTCTGAATAGCAGTTTTCAAACATCAAATAAAGGGTTTATATAGCTATATATATCAATTTGCATCTGAAATAAACAAGAGAAACATTTATTCGAAGCTGTTTTCAAAAGTTATGTTTAACCTGAAATATTGTCTCAAACTGATCTTCACAGGCTGAGAGAATGACGTTTTCCAAGATTCTGCTGAAGCTCTGAATAGCAGTTTTCAAACATCAAATAAAGGGTTTATATAGCTATATATATCAATTTGCATCTGAAATAAACAAGAGAAACACTTATTCGAAGCTGTTTTCAAAAGTTATGTTTAACCTGAAATATTGTCTCAAACTGATGTTCTCAGACCGAGAGAATGACGTTTTCTAAGATTCTGCTGGAGCTCTGAATAGCAGTTTTCAAACATCAAATAAAGGATTTATATAGCTATATATATCAATTTGCATCTGAAATAAACAAGAGAAAAACTTATTCAAAGCTGTTTTCAAAAGTTATGTTTAACCTGAAACATTGTCTCAAACTGATGTTCTCAGACTGAGAGAATGACGTTTTCTAAGATTCTGCTGGAGCTCTGAATAGCAGTTTTCAAACATCAAATAAAGGGTTTATATAGCTATATATATCAATTTGCATCTGAAATAAACAAGAGAAACATTTATTCGAAGCTGTTTTCAAAAGTTATGTTTAACCTGAAATATTGTCTCAAACTGATCTTCTCAGACTGAGAGAATGACGTTTTCCAAGATTCTGCTGGAGCTCTGAATAACAGTTTTAAAACATCAAATAAAGGGTTTATATAGCTATATATATCAATTTGCATCTGAAATAAACAAGAGAAACACTTATTCGAAGCTGTTTTCAAAAGTTATGTTTAACCTGAAATATTGTCTCAAACTGATGTTCTCAGACTGAGAGAATGACGTTTTCTAAGATTCTGCTGGAGCTCTGAATAGCAGTTTTCAAACATCAAATAAAGGGTTTATATAGCTATATATATCAATTTGCATCTGAAATAAACAAGAGAAACATTTATTCGAAGCTGTTTTCAAAAGTTATGTTTAACCTGAAATATTGTCTCAAACTGATGTTCTCAGACTGAGAGAATGACGTTTTCTAAGATTCTGCTGGAGCTCTGAATAGCAGTTTTCAAACATCAAATAAAGGGTTTATATAGCTATATATATCAATTTGCATCTGAAATAAACAAGAGAAACATTTATTCGAAGCTGTTTTCAAAAGTTATGTTTAACCTGAAATATTGTCTCAAACTGATCTTCTCAGACTGAGAGAATGACGTTTTCCAAGATTCTGCTGGAGCTCTGAATAACAGTTTTAAAACATCAAATAAAGGGTTTATATAGCTATATATATCAATTTGCATCTGAAATAAACAAGAGAAACACTTATTCGAAGCTGTTTTCAAAAGTTATGTTTAACCTGAAATATTGTCTCAAACTGATGTTCTCAGACTGAGAGAATGACGTTTTCTAAGATTCTGCTGGAGCTCTGAATAGCAGTTTTCAAACATCAAATAAAGGGTTTATATAGCTATATATATCAATTTGCATCTGAAATAAACAAGAGAAACATTTATTCGAAGCTGTTTTCAAAAGTTATGTTTAACCTGAAATATTGTCTCAAACTGATGTTCTCAGACTGAGAGAATGACGTTTTCTAAGATTCTGCTGGAGCTCTGAATAGCAGTTTTCAAACATCAAATAAAGGGTTTATATAGCTATATATATCAATTTGCATCTGAAATAAACAAGAGAAACATTTATTCGAAGCTGTTTTCAAAAGTTATGTTTAACCTGAAATATTGTCTCAAACTGATCTTCTCAGACTGAGAGAATGACGTTTTCCAAGATTCTGCTGGAGCTCTGAATAACAGTTTTAAAACATCAAATAAAGGGTTTATATAGCTATATATATCAATTTGCATCTGAAATAAACAAGAGAAACACTTATTCGAAGCTGTTTTCAAAAGTTATGTTTAACCTGAAATATTGTCTCAAACTGATGTTCTCAGACTGAGAGAATGACGTTTTCTAAGATTCTGCTGGAGCTCTGAATAGCAGTTTTCAAACATCAAATAAAGGGTTTATATAGCTATATATATCAATTTGCATCTGAAATAAACAAGAGAAACATTTATTCGAAGCTGTTTTCAAAAGTTATGTTTAACCTGAAATATTGTCTCAAACTGATGTTCTCAGACTGAGAGAATGACGTTTTCTAAGATTCTGCTGGAGCTCTGAATAGCAGTTTTCAAACATCAAATAAAGGGTTTATATAGCTATATATATCAATTTGCATCTGAAATAAACAAGAGAAACACTTATTCGAAGCTGGTTTCAAAAGTTATGTTTAACCTGAAATATTGTCTCAAACTGATGTTCTCAGACCGAGAGAATGACGTTTTCTAAGATTCTGCTGGAGCTCTGAATAGCAGTTTTCAAACATCAAATAAAGGGTTTATATAGCTATATATATCAATTTGCATCAGAAATAAACAAGAGAAACACTTATTCGAAGCTGTTTTCAAAAGTTATGTTTAACCTGAAATATTGTCTCAAACTGATGTTCTCAGACCGAGAGAATGACGTTTTCTAAGATTCTGCTGGAGCTCTGAATAGCAGTTTTCAAACATCAAATAAAGGGTTTATATAGCTATATATATCAATTTGCATCTGAAATAAACAAGAGAAACACTTATTCGAAGCTGTTTTCAAAAGTTATGTTTAACATGAAATACTGTCTCAAACTGATCTTCACAGGCTGAGAGAATGACGTTTTCCAAGATTCTGCTGGAGCTCTGAATAACAGTTTTCAAACATCAAATAAAGGGTTTATATAGCTATATATATCAATTTGCATCAGAAATAAACAAGAGAAACACTTATTCGAAGCTGTTTTCAAAAGTTATGTTTAACCTGAAACATTGTCTCAAACTGATGTTCTCAGACTGAGAGAATGACGTTTTCTAAGATTCTGCTGGAGCTCTGAATAGCAGTTTTCAAACATCAAATAAAGGGTTTATATAGCTATATATATCAATTTGCATCTGAAATAAACAAGAGAAACATTTATTCGAAGCTGTTTTCAAAAGTTATGTTTAACCTGAAATATTGTCTCAAACTGATCTTCTCAGACTGAGAGAATGACGTTTTCCAAGATTCTGCTGGAGCTCTGAATAACAGTTTTAAAACATCAAATAAAGGGTTTATATAGCTATATATATCAATTTGCATCTGAAATAAACAAGAGAAACACTTATTCGAAGCTGTTTTCAAAAGTTATGTTTAACCTGAAATATTGTCTCAAACTGATGTTCTCAGACTGAGAGAATGACGTTTTCTAAGATTCTGCTGGAGCTCTGAATAGCAGTTTTCAAACATCAAATAAAGGGTTTATATAGCTATATATATCAATTTGCATCTGAAATAAACAAGAGAAACATTTATTCGAAGCTGTTTTCAAAAGTTATGTTTAACCTGAAATATTGTCTCAAACTGATGTTCTCAGACTGAGAGAATGACGTTTTCTAAGATTCTGCTGGAGCTCTGAATAGCAGTTTTCAAACATCAAATAAAGGGTTTATATAGCTATATATATCAATTTGCATCTGAAATAAACAAGAGAAACACTTATTCGAAGCTGGTTTCAAAAGTTATGTTTAACCTGAAATATTGTCTCAAACTGATGTTCTCAGACCGAGAGAATGACGTTTTCTAAGATTCTGCTGGAGCTCTGAATAGCAGTTTTCAAACATCAAATAAAGGGTTTATATAGCTATATATATCAATTTGCATCAGAAATAAACAAGAGAAACACTTATTCGAAGCTGTTTTCAAAAGTTATGTTTAACCTGAAATATTGTCTCAAACTGATGTTCTCAGACCGAGAGAATGACGTTTTCTAAGATTCTGCTGGAGCTCTGAATAGCAGTTTTCAAACATCAAATAAAGGGTTTATATAGCTATATATATCAATTTGCATCTGAAATAAACAAGAGAAACACTTATTCGAAGCTGTTTTCAAAAGTTATGTTTAACATGAAATACTGTCTCAAACTGATCTTCACAGGCTGAGAGAATGACGTTTTCCAAGATTCTGCTGGAGCTCTGAATAACAGTTTTCAAACATCAAATAAAGGGTTTATATAGCTATATATATCAATTTGCATCAGAAATAAACAAGAGAAACACTTATTCGAAGCTGTTTTCAAAAGTTATGTTTAACCTGAAATATTGTCTCAAACTGATGTTCTCAGACTGAGAGAATGACGTTTTCTAAGATTCTGCTGGAGCTCTGAATAGCAGTTTTCAAACATCAAATAAAGGGTTTATATAGCTATATATATCAATTTGCATCTGAAATAAACAAGAGAAACATTTATTCGAAGCTGTTTTCAAAAGTTATGTTTAACCTGAAATATTGTCTCAAACTGATGTTCTCAGACTGAGAGAATGACGTTTTCTAAGATTCTGCTGGAGCTCTGAATAGCAGTTTTCAAACATCAAATAAAGGGTTTATATAGCTATATATATCAATTTGCATCTGAAATAAACAAGAGAAACACTTATTCGAAGCTGTTTTCAAAAGTTATGTTTAACCTGAAATATTGTCTCAAACTGATGTTCTCAGACCGAGAGAATGACGTTTTCTAAGATTCTGCTGGAGCTCTGAATAGCAGTTTTCAAACATCAAATAAAGGGTTTATATAGCTATATATATCAATTTGCATCTGAAATAAACAAGAGAAACATTTATTCGAAGCTGTTTTCAAAAGTTATGTTTAACCTGAAATATTGTCTCAAACTGATCTTCACAGGCTGAGAGAATGACGTTTTCCAAGATTCTGCTGAAGCTCTGAATAGCAGTTTTCAAACATCAAATAAAGGGTTTATATAGCTATATATATCAATTTGCATCTGAAATAAACAAGAGAAACACTTATTCGAAGCTGTTTTCAAAAGTTATGTTTAACCTGAAATATTGTCTCAAACTGATGTTCTCAGACCGAGAGAATGACGTTTTCTAAGATTCTGCTGGAGCTCTGAATAGCAGTTTTCAAACATCAAATAAAGGGTTTATATAGCTATATATAACAATTTGCATCTGAAATAAACAAGAGAAACATTTATTCGAAGCTGTTTTCAAAAGTTATGTTTAACCTGAAATATTGTCTCAAACTGATCTTCACAGGCTGAGAGAATGACGTTTTCCAAGATTCTGCTGAAGCTCTGAATAGCAGTTTTCAAACATCAAATAAAGGATTTATATAGCTATATATATCAATTTGCATCTGAAATAAACAAGAGAAAAACTTATTCAAAGCTGTTTTCAAAAGTTATGTTTAACCTGAAACATTGTCTCAAACTGATGTTCTCAGACTGAGAGAATGACGTTTTCTAAGATTCTGCTGGAGCTCTGAATAGCAGTTTTCAAACATCAAATAAAGGGTTTATATAGCTATATATATCAATTTGCATCTGAAATAAACAAGAGAAACATTTATTCGAAGCTGTTTTCAAAAGTTATGTTTAACCTGAAATATTGTCTCAAACTGATGTTCTCAGACTGAGAGAATGACGTTTTCTAAGATTCTGCTGGAGCTCTGAATAGCAGTTTTCAAACATCAAATAAAGGGTTTATATAGCTATATATATCAATTTGCATCTGAAATAAACAAGAGAAACACTTATTCGAAGCTGTTTTCAAAAGTTATGTTTAACCTGAAATATTGTCTCAAACTGATGTTCTCAGACCGAGAGAATGACGTTTTCTAAGATTCTGCTGGAGCTCTGAATAGCAGTTTTCAAACATCAAATAAAGGGTTTATATAGCTATATATATCAATTTGCATCTGAAATAAACAAGAGAAACATTTATTCGAAGCTGTTTTCAAAAGTTATGTTTAACCTGAAATATTGTCTCAAACTGATCTTCACAGGCTGAGAGAATGACGTTTTCCAAGATTCTGCTGAAGCTCTGAATAGCAGTTTTCAAACATCAAATAAAGGGTTTATATAGCTATATATATCAATTTTGCATCTGAAATAAACAAGAGAAACACTTATTCGAAGCTGTTTTCAAAAGTTATGTTTAACCTGAAATATTGTCTCAAACTGATGTTCTCAGACCGAGAGAATGACGTTTTCTAAGATTCTGCTGGAGCTCTGAATAGCAGTTTTCAAACATCAAATAAAGGATTTATATAGCTATATATATCAATTTGCATCTGAAATAAACAAGAGAAAAACTTATTCAAAGCTGTTTTCAAAAGTTATGTTTAACCTGAAACATTGTCTCAAACTGATGTTCTCAGACTGAGAGAATGACGTTTTCTAAGATTCTGCTGGAGCTCTGAATAGCAGTTTTCAAACATCAAATAAAGGGTTTATATAGCTATATATATCAATTTGCATCTGAAATAAACAAGAGAAACATTTATTCGAAGCTGTTTTCAAAAGTTATGTTTAACCTGAAATATTGTCTCAAACTGATCTTCTCAGACTGAGAGAATGACGTTTTCCAAGATTCTGCTGGAGCTCTGAATAACAGTTTTAAAACATCAAATAAAGGGTTTATATAGCTATATATATCAATTTGCATCTGAAATAAACAAGAGAAACACTTATTCGAAGCTGTTTTCAAAAGTTATGTTTAACCTGAAATATTGTCTCAAACTGATGTTCTCAGACTGAGAGAATGACGTTTTCTAAGATTCTGCTGGAGCTCTGAATAGCAGTTTTCAAACATCAAATAAAGGGTTTATATAGCTATATATATCAATTTGCATCTGAAATAAACAAGAGAAACATATATTCGAAGCTGTTTTCAAAAGTTATGTTTAACCTGAAATATTGTCTCAAACTGATGTTCTCAGACTGAGAGAATGACGTTTTCTAAGATTCTGCTGGAGCTCTGAATAGCAGTTTTCAAACATCAAATAAAGGGTTTATATAGCTATATATATCAATTTGCATCTGAAATAAACAAGAGAAACACTTATTCGAAGCTGGTTTCAAAAGTTATGTTTAACCTGAAATATTGTCTCAAACTGATGTTCTCAGACCGAGAGAATGACGTTTTCTAAGATTCTGCTGGAGCTCTGAATAGCAGTTTTCAAACATCAAATAAAGGGTTTATATAGCTATATATATCAATTTGCATCAGAAATAAACAAGAGAAACACTTATTCGAAGCTGTTTTCAAAAGTTATGTTTAACCTGAAATATTGTCTCAAACTGATGTTCTCAGACCGAGAGAATGACGTTTTCTAAGATTCTGCTGGAGCTCTGAATAGCAGTTTTCAAACATCAAATAAAGGGTTTATATAGCTATATATATCAATTTGCATCTGAAATAAACAAGAGAAACACTTATTTGAAGCTGGTTTCAAAAGTTATGTTTAACATGAAATACTGTCTCAAACTGATCTTCACAGGCTGAGAGAATGACGTTTTCCAAGATTCTGCTGGAGCTCTGAATAACAGTTTTCAAACATCAAATAAAGGGTTTATATAGCTATATATATCAATTTGCATCAGAAATAAACAAGAGAAACACTTATTCGAAGCTGTTTTCAAAAGTTATGTTTAACCTGAAATATTGTCTCAAACTGATGTTCTCAGACCGAGAGAATGACGTTTTCTAAGATTCTGCTGGAGCTCTGAATAGCAGTTTTCAAACATCAAATAAAGGGTTTATATAGCTATATATAACAATTTGCATCTGAAATAAACAAGAGAAACATTTATTCGAAGCTGTTTTCAAAAGTTATGTTTAACCTGAAATATTGTCTCAAACTGATCTTCACAGGCTGAGAGAATGACGTTTTCCAAGATTCTGCTGAAGCTCTGAATAGCAGTTTTCAAACATCAAATAAAGGATTTATATAGCTATATATATCAATTTGCATCAGAAATAAACAAGAGAAAAACTTATTCAAAGCTGTTTTCAAAAGTTATGTTTAACCTGAAACATTGTCTCAAACTGATGTTCTCAGACTGAGAGAATGACGTTTTCTAAGATTCTGCTGGAGCTCTGAATAGCAGTTTTCAAACATCAAATAAAGGGTTTATATAGCTATATATATCAATTTGCATCTGAAATAAACAAGAGAAACATTTATTCGAAGCTGTTTTCAAAAGTTATGTTTAACCTGAAATATTGTCTCAAACTGATGTTCTCAGACTGAGAGAATGACGTTTTCTAAGATTCTGCTGGAGCTCTGAATAGCAGTTTTCAAACATCAAATAAAGGGTTTATATAGCTATATATATCAATTTGCATCTGAAATAAACAAGAGAAACACTTATTCGAAGCTGTTTTCAAAAGTTATGTTTAACCTGAAATATTGTCTCAAACTGATGTTCTCAGACCGAGAGAATGACGTTTTCTAAGATTCTGCTGGAGCTCTGAATAGCAGTTTTCAAACATCAAATAAAGGGTTTATATAGCTATATATATCAATTTGCATCTGAAATAAACAAGAGAAACATTTATTCGAAGCTGTTTTCAAAAGTTATGTTTAACCTGAAATATTGTCTCAAACTGATCTTCACAGGCTGAGAGAATGACGTTTTCCAAGATTCTGCTGAAGCTCTGAATAGCAGTTTTCAAACATCAAATAAAGGATTTATATAGCTATATATATCAATTTGCATCTGAAATAAACAAGAGAAACACTTATTCGAAGCTGTTTTCAAAAGTTATGTTTAACCTGAAATATTGTCTCAAACTGATCTTCTCAGACTGAGAGAATGACGTTTTCCAAGATTCTGCTGGAGCTCTGAATAACAGTTTTCAAACATCAAATAAAGGGTTTATATAGCTATATATATCAATTTGCATCTGAAATAAACAAGAGAAACACTTATTCGAAGCTGTTTTCAAAAGTTATGTTTAACCTGAAATATTGTCTCAAACTGATGTTCTCAGACTGAGAGAATGACGTTTTCTAAGATTCTGCTGGAGCTCTGAATAGCAGTTTTCAAACATCAAATAAAGGGTTTATATAGCTATATATATCAATTTGCATCTGAAATAAACAAGAGAAACATTTATTCGAAGCTGTTTTCAAAAGTTATGTTTAACCTGAAATATTGTCTCAAACTGATGTTCTCAGACTGAGAGAATGACGTTTTCTAAGATTCTGCTGGAGCTCTGAATAGCAGTTTTCAAACATCAAATAAAGGGTTTATATAGCTATATATATCAATTTGCATCTGAAATAAACAAGAGAAACACTTATTCGAAGCTGGTTTCAAAAGTTATGTTTAACCTGAAATATTGTCTCAAACTGATGTTCTCAGACCGAGAGAATGACGTTTTCTAAGATTCTGCTGGAGCTCTGAATAGCAGTTTTCAAACATCAAATAAAGGGTTTATATAGCTATATATATCAATTTGCATCAGAAATAAACAAGAGAAACACTTATTCGAAGCTGTTTTCAAAAGTTATGTTTAACCTGAAATATTGTCTCAAACTGATGTTCTCAGACCGAGAGAATGACGTTTTCTAAGATTCTGCTGGAGCTCTGAATAGCAGTTTTCAAACATCAAATAAAGGGTTTATATAGCTATATATATCAATTTGCATCTGAAATAAACAAGAGAAACACTTATTCGAAGCTGTTTTCAAAAGTTATGTTTAACATGAAATACTGTCTCAAACTGATCTTCACAGGCTGAGAGAATGACGTTTTCCAAGATTCTGCTGGAGCTCTGAATAACAGTTTTCAAACATCAAATAAAGGGTTTATATAGCTATATATATCAATTTGCATCAGAAATAAACAAGAGAAACACTTATTCGAAGCTGTTTTCAAAAGTTATGTTTAACCTGAAATATTGTCTCAAACTGATGTTCTCAGACCGAGAGAATGACGTTTTCTAAGATTCTGCTGGAGCTCTGAATAGCAGTTTTCAAACATCAAATAAAGGGTTTATATAGCTATATATAACAATTTGCATCTGAAATAAACAAGAGAAACATTTATTCGAAGCTGTTTTCAAAAGTTATGTTTAACCTGAAATATTGTCTCAAACTGATCTTCACAGGCTGAGAGAATGACGTTTTCCAAGATTCTGCTGAAGCTCTGAATAGCAGTTTTCAAACATCAAATAAAGGATTTATATAGCTATATATATCAATTTGCATCTGAAATAAACAAGAGAAAAACTTATTCAAAGCTGTTTTCAAAAGTTATGTTTAACCTGAAACATTGTCTCAAACTGATGTTCTCAGACTGAGAGAATGACGTTTTCTAAGATTCTGCTGGAGCTCTGAATAGCAGTTTTCAAACATCAAATAAAGGGTTTATATAGCTATATATATCAATTTGCATCTGAAATAAACAAGAGAAACATTTATTCGAAGCTGTTTTCAAAAGTTATGTTTAACCTGAAATATTGTCTCAAACTGATGTTCTCAGACTGAGAGAATGACGTTTTCTAAGATTCTGCTGGAGCTCTGAATAGCAGTTTTCAAACATCAAATAAAGGGTTTATATAGCTATATATATCAATTTGCATCTGAAATAAACAAGAGAAACACTTATTCGAAGCTGTTTTCAAAAGTTATGTTTAACATGAAATACTGTCTCAAACTGATCTTCACAGGCTGAGAGAATGACGTTTTCCAAGATTCTGCTGGAGCTCTGAATAACAGTTTTCAAACATCAAATAAAGGGTTTATATAGCTATATATATCAATTTGCATCTGAAATAAACAAGAGAAACACTTATTCGAAGCTGTTTTCAAAAGTTATGTTTAACCTGAAATATTGTCTCAAACTGATGTTCTCAGACTGAGAGAATGACGTTTTCTAAGATTCTGCTGGAGCTCTGAATAGCAGTTTTCAAACATCAAATAAAGGGTTTATATAGCTATATATATCAATTTGCATCTGAAATAAACAAGAGAAACATTTATTCGAAGCTGTTTTCAAAAGTTATGTTTAACCTGAAATATTGTCTCAAACTGATGTTCTCAGACTGAGAGAATGACGTTTTCTAAGATTCTGCTGGAGCTCTGAATAGCAGTTTTCAAACATCAAATAAAGGGTTTATATAACTATATATATCAATTTGCATCTGAAATAAACAAGAGAAACACTTATTCGAAGCTGTTTTCAAAAGTTATGTTTAACCTGAAATATTGTCTCAAACTGATGTTCTCAGACCGATAGAATGACGTTTTCTAAGATTCTGCTGGAGCTCTGAATAGCAGTTTTCAAACATCAAATAAAGGGTTTATATAGCTATATATATCAATTTGCATCTGAAATAAACAAGAGAAACATTTATTCGAAGCTGTTTTCAAAAGTTATGTTTAACCTGAAATATTGTCTCAAACTGATCTTCACAGGCTGAGAGAATGACGTTTTCCAAGATTCTGCTGAAGCTCTGAATAGCAGTTTTCAAACATCAAATAAAGGGTTTATATAGCTATATATATCAATTTGCATCTGAAATAAACAAGAGAAACACTTATTCGAAGCTGTTTTCAAAAGTTATGTTTAACCTGAAATATTGTCTCAAACTGATGTTCTCAGACCGAGAGAATGACGTTTTCTAAGATTCTGCTGGAGCTCTGAATAGCAGTTTTCAAACATCAAATAAAGGGTTTATATAGCTATATATAACAATTTGCATCTGAAATAAACAAGAGAAACATTTATTCGAAGCTGTTTTCAAAAGTTATGTTTAACCTGAAATATTGTCTCAAACTGATCTTCACAGGCTGAGAGAATGACGTTTTCCAAGATTCTGCTGAAGCTCTGAATAGCAGTTTTCAAACATCAAATAAAGGATTTATATAGCTATATATATTAATTTGCATCTGAAATAAACAAGAGAAAAACTTATTCAAAGCTGTTTTCAAAAGTTATGTTTAACCTGAAACATTGTCTCAAACTGATGTTCTCAGACTGAGAGAATGACGTTTTCCAAGATTCTGCTGAAGCTCTGAATAGCAGTTTTCAAACATCAAATAAAGGGTTTATATAGCTATATATATCAATTTGCATCTGAAATAAACAAGAGAAACATTTATTCGAAGCTGTTTTCAAAAGTTATGTTTAACCTGAAATATTGTCTCAAACTGATCTTCTCAGACTGAGAGAATGACGTTTTCCAAGATTCTGCTGGAGCTCTGAATAACAGTTTTAAAACATCAAATAAAGGGTTTATATAGCTATATATATCAATTTGCATCTGAAATAAACAAGAGAAACACTTATTCGAAGCTGTTTTCAAAAGTTATGTTTAACCTGAAATATTGTCTCAAACTGATGTTCTCAGACTGAGAGAATGACGTTTTCTAAGATTCTGCTGGAGCTCTGAATAGCAGTTTTCAAACATCAAATAAAGGGTTTATATAGCTATATATAACAATTTGCATCTGAAATAAACAAGAGAAACATTTATTCGAAGCTGTTTTCAAAAGTTATGTTAAACCTGAAATATTGTCTCAAACTGATCTTCACAGGCTGAGAGAATGACGTTTTCCAAGATTCTGCTGAAGCTCTGAATAGCAGTTTTCAAACATCAAATAAAGGGCTTATATAGCTATATATATCAATTTGCATCAGAAATAAAGAAGAGAAACACTTATTCGAAGCTGGTTTCAAAAGTTATGTTTAACCTGAAATATTGTCTCAAACTGATGTTCTCAGACCGAGAGAATGACGTTTTCTAAGATTCTGCTGGAGCTCTGAATAGCAGTTTTCAAACATCAAATAAAGGGTTTATATAGCTATATATATCAATTTGCATCAGAAATAAACAAGAGAAACACTTATTCGAAGCTGGTTTCAAAAGTTATGTTTAACCTGAAATATTGTCTCAAACTGATGTTCTCAGACCGAGAGAATGACGTTTTCTAAGATTCTGCTGGAGCTCTGAATAGCAGTTTTCAAACATCAAATAAAGGGTTTATATAGCTATATATATCAATTTGCATCTGAAATAAACAAGAGAAACACTTATTCGAAGCTGTTTTCAAAAGTTATGTTTAACATGAAATACTGTCTCAAACTGATCTTCACAGGCTGAGAGAATGACGTTTTCCAAGATTCTGCTGGAGCTCTGAATAACAGTTTTCAAACATCAAATAAAGGGTTTATATAGCTATATATATCAATTTGCATCTGAAATAAACAAGAGAAACACTTATTCGAAGCTGTTTTCAAAAGTTATGTTTAACCTGAAATATTGTCTCAAACTGATGTTCTCAGACCGAGAGAATGACGTTTTCTAAGATTCTGCTGGAGCTCTGAATAGCAGTTTTCAAACATCAAATAAAGGGTTTATATAGCTATATATAACAATTTGCATCTGAAATAAACAAGAGAAACATTTATTCGAAGCTGTTTTCAAAAGTTATGTTTAACCTGAAATATTGTCTCAAACTGATCTTCACAGGCTGAGAGAATGACGTTTTCCAAGATTCTGCTGAAGCTCTGAATAGCAGTTTTCAAACATCAAATAAAGGATTTATATAGCTAAATATATCAATTTGCATCTGAAATAAACAAGAGAAAAACTTATTCGAAGCTGTTTTCAAAAGTTATGTTTAACCTGAAATATTGTCTCAAACTGATGTTCTCAGACTGAGAGAATGACGTTTTCTAAGATTCTGCTGGAGCTCTGAATAGCAGTTTTCAAACATCAAATAAAGGGTTTATATAGCTATATATAACAATTTGCATCTGAAATAAACAAGAGAAACATTTATTCGAAGCTGTTTTCAAAAGTTATGTTAAACCTGAAATATTGTCTCAAACTGATCTTCACAGGCTGAGAGAATGACGTTTTCCAAGATTCTGCTGAAGCTCTGAATAGCAGTTTTCAAACATCAAATAAAGGGCTTATATAGCTATATATATCAATTTGCATCAGAAATAAAGAAGAGAAACACTTATTCGAAGCTGGTTTCAAAAGTTATGTTTAACCTGAAATATTGTCTCAAACTGATGTTCTCAGACCGAGAGAATGACGTTTTCTAAGATTCTGCTGGAGCTCTGAATAGCAGTTTTCAAACATCAAATAAAGGGTTTATATAGCTATATATATCAATTTGCATCAGAAATAAACAAGAGAAACACTTATTCGAAGCTGGTTTCAAAAGTTATGTTTAACCTGAAATATTGTCTCAAACTGATGTTCTCAGACCGAGAGAATGACGTTTTCTAAGATTCTGCTGGAGCTCTGAATAGCAGTTTTCAAACATCAAATAAAGGGTTTATATAGCTATATATATCAATTTGCATCTGAAATAAACAAGAGAAACACTTATTCGAAGCTGTTTTCAAAAGTTATGTTTAACATGAAATACTGTCTCAAACTGATCTTCACAGGCTGAGAGAATGACGTTTTCCAAGATTCTGCTGGAGCTCTGAATAACAGTTTTCAAACATCAAATAAAGGGTTTATATAGCTATATATATCAATTTGCATCTGAAATAAACAAGAGAAACACTTATTCGAAGCTGTTTTCAAAAGTTATGTTTAACCTGAAATATTGTCTCAAACTGATGTTCTCAGACCGAGAGAATGACGTTTTCTAAGATTCTGCTGGAGCTCTGAATAGCAGTTTTCAAACATCAAATAAAGGGTTTATATAGCTATATATAACAATTTGCATCTGAAATAAACAAGAGAAACATTTATTCGAAGCTGTTTTCAAAAGTTATGTTTAACCTGAAATATTGTCTCAAACTGATCTTCACAGGCTGAGAGAATGACGTTTTCCAAGATTCTGCTGAAGCTCTGAATAGCAGTTTTCAAACATCAAATAAAGGATTTATATAGCTAAATATATCAATTTGCATCTGAAATAAACAAGAGAAAAACTTATTCAAAGCTGTTTTCAAAAGTTATGTTTAACCTGAAACATTGTCTCAAACTGATGTTCTCAGACTGAGAGAATGACGTTTTCTAAGATTCTGCTGGAGCTCTGAATAGCAGTTTTCAAACATCAAATAAAGGGTTTATATAGCTATATATATCAATTTGCATCTGAAATAAACAAGAGAAACATTTATTCGAAGCTGTTTTCAAAAGTTATGTTTAACCTGAAATATTGTCTCAAACTGATGTTCTCAGACTGAGAGAATGACGTTTTCTAAGATTCTGCTGGAGCTCTGAATAGCAGTTTTCAAACATCAAATAAAGGGTTTATATAACTATATATATCAATTTGCATCTGAAATAAACAAGAGAAACACTTATTCGAAGCTGTTTTCAAAAGTTATGTTTAACCTGAAATATTGTCTCAAACTGATGTTCTCAGACCGAGAGAATGACGTTTTCTAAGATTCTGCTGGAGCTCTGAATAGCAGTTTTCAAACATCAAATAAAGGGTTTATATAGCTATATATAACAATTTGCATCTGAAATAAACAAGAGAAACATTTATTCGAAGCTGTTTTCAAAAGTTATGTTTAACCTGAAATATTGTCTCAAACTGATCTTCACAGGCTGAGAGAATGACGTTTTCCAAGATTCTGCTGAAGCTCTGAATAGCAGTTTTCAAACATCAAATAAAGGATTTATATAGCTATATATATTAATTTGCATCTGAAATAAACAAGAGAAAAACTTATTCAAAGCTGTTTTCAAAAGTTATGTTTAACCTGAAACATTGTCTCAAACTGATGTTCTCAGACTGAGAGAATGACGTTTTCCAAGATTCTGCTGAAGCTCTGAATAGCAGTTTTCAAACATCAAATAAAGGGTTTATATAGCTATATATATCAATTTGCATCTGAAATAAACAAGAGAAACATTTATTCGAAGCTGTTTTCAAAAGTTATGTTTAACCTGAAATATTGTCTCAAACTGATCTTCTCAGACTGAGAGAATGACGTTTTCCAAGATTCTGCTGGAGCTCTGAATAACAG
This sequence comes from Callionymus lyra, assembly GCF_982586985.1. NCBI lineage: Eukaryota > Metazoa > Chordata > Actinopteri > Syngnathiformes > Callionymidae > Callionymus > Callionymus lyra. Next base: position 470,623 of record NW_028258543.1, on the reverse strand, counting down.
TTTTAAAACATCAAATAAAGGGTTTATATAGCTATATATATCAATTTGCATCTGAAATAAACAAGAGAAACACTTATTCGAAGCTGTTTTCAAAAGTTATGTTTAACCTGAAATATTGTCTCAAACTGATGTTCTCAGACTGAGAGAATGACGTTTTCTAAGATTCTGCTGGAGCTCTGAATAGCAGTTTTCAAACATCAAATAAAGGGTTTATATAGCTATATATATCAATTTGCATCTGAAATAAACAAGAGAAACATTTATTCGAAGCTGTTTTCAAAAGTTATGTTTAACCTGAAATATTGTCTCAAACTGATGTTCTCAGACTGAGAGAATGACGTTTTCTAAGATTCTGCTGGAGCTCTGAATAGCAGTTTTCAAACATCAAATAAAGGGTTTATATAGCTATATATATCAATTTGCATCAGAAATAAACAAGAGAAACACTTATTCGAAGCTGTTTTCAAAAGTTATGTTTAACCTGAAATATTGTCTCAAACTGATGTTCTCAGACTGAGAGAATGACGTTTTCTAAGATTCTGCTGGAGCTCTGAATAGCAGTTTTCAAACATCAAATAAAGGGTTTATATAGCTATATATATCAATTTGCATCTGAAATAAACAAGAGAAACATTTATTCGAAGCTGTTTTCAAAAGTTATGTTTAACCTGAAATATTGTCTCAAACTGATGTTCTCAGACTGAGAGAATGACGTTTTCTAAGATTCTGCTGGAGCTCTGAATAGCAGTTTTCAAACATCAAATAAAGGGTTTATATAGCTATATATATCAATTTGCATCTGAAATAAACAAGAGAAACATTTATTCGAAGCTGTTTTCAAAAGTTATGTTTAACCTGAAATATTGTCTCAAACTGATCTTCTCAGACTGAGAGAATGACGTTTTCCAAGATTCTGCTGGAGCTCTGAATAACAGTTTTAAAACATCAAATAAAGGGTTTATATAGCTATATATATCAATTTGCATCTGAAATAAACAAGAGAAACACTTATTCGAAGCTGTTTTCAAAAGTTATGTTTAACCTGAAATATTGTCTCAAACTGATGTTCTCAGACTGAGAGAATGACGTTTTCTAAGATTCTGCTGGAGCTCTGAATAGCAGTTTTCAAACATCAAATAAAGGGTTTATATAGCTATATATATCAATTTGCATCTGAAATAAACAAGAGAAACATTTATTCGAAGCTGTTTTCAAAAGTTATGTTTAACCTGAAATATTGTCTCAAACTGATCTTCTCAGACTGAGAGAATGACGTTTTCCAAGATTCTGCTGGAGCTCTGAATAACAGTTTTAAAACATCAAATAAAGGGTTTATATAGCTATATATATCAATTTGCATCTGAAATAAACAAGAGAAACACTTATTCGAAGCTGTTTTCAAAAGTTATGTTTAACCTGAAATATTGTCTCAAACTGATGTTCTCAGACTGAGAGAATGACGTTTTCTAAGATTCTGCTGGAGCTCTGAATAGCAGTTTTCAAACATCAAATAAAGGGTTTATATAGCTATATATATCAATTTGCATCTGAAATAAACAAGAGAAACATTTATTCGAAGCTGTTTTCAAAAGTTATGTTTAACCTGAAATATTGTCTCAAACTGATCTTCTCAGACTGAGAGAATGACGTTTTCCAAGATTCTGCTGGAGCTCTGAATAACAGTTTTAAAACATCAAATAAAGGGTTTATATAGCTATATATAACAATTTGCATCTGAAATAAACAAGAGAAACATTTATTCGAAGCTGTTTTCAAAAGTTATGTTTAACCTGAAATATTGTCTCAAACTGATCTTCACAGGCTGAGAGAATGACGTTTTCCAAGATTCTGCTGAAGCTCTGAATAGCAGTTTTCAAACATCAAATAAAGGGCTTATATAGCTATATATATCAATTTGCATCTGAAATAAACAAGAGAAACACTTATTCGAAGCTGTTTTCAAAAGTTATGTTTAACCTGAAATATTGTCTCAAACTGATGTTCTCAGACTGAGAGAATGACGTTTTCTAAGATTCTGCTGGAGCTCTGAATAGCAGTTTTCAAACATCAAATAAAGGGTTTATATAGCTATATATATCAATTTGCATCTGAAATAAACAAGAGAAACATTTATTCGAAGCTGTTTTCAAAAGTTATGTTTAACCTGAAATATTGTCTCAAACTGATGTTCTCAGACTGAGAGAATGACGTTTTCTAAGATTCTGCTGGAGCTCTGAATAGCAGTTTTCAAACATCAAATAAAGGGTTTATATAGCTATATATATCAATTTGCATCTGAAATAAACAAGAGAAACATTTATTCGAAGCTGTTTTCAAAAGTTATGTTTAACCTGAAATATTGTCTCAAACTGATCTTCTCAGACTGAGAGAATGACGTTTTCCAAGATTCTGCTGGAGCTCTGAATAACAGTTTTAAAACATCAAATAAAGGGTTTATATAGCTATATATATCAATTTGCATCTGAAATAAACAAGAGAAACACTTATTCGAAGCTGTTTTCAAAAGTTATGTTTAACCTGAAATATTGTCTCAAACTGATGTTCTCAGACTGAGAGAATGACGTTTTCTAAGATTCTGCTGGAGCTCTGAATAGCAGTTTTCAAACATCAAATAAAGGGTTTATATAGCTATATATATCAATTTGCATCTGAAATAAACAAGAGAAACATTTATTCGAAGCTGTTTTCAAAAGTTATGTTTAACCTGAAATATTGTCTCAAACTGATCTTCTCAGACTGAGAGAATGACGTTTTCCAAGATTCTGCTGGAGCTCTGAATAACAGTTTTAAAACATCAAATAAAGGGTTTATATAGCTATATATATCAATTTGCATCTGAAATAAACAAGAGAAACACTTATTCGAAGCTGTTTTCAAAAGTTATGTTTAACCTGAAATATTGTCTCAAACTGATGTTCTCAGACTGAGAGAATGACGTTTTCTAAGATTCTGCTGGAGCTCTGAATAGCAGTTTTCAAACATCAAATAAAGGGTTTATATAGCTATATATATCAATTTGCATCTGAAATAAACAAGAGAAACATTTATTCGAAGCTGTTTTCAAAAGTTATGTTTAACCTGAAATATTGTCTCAAACTGATCTTCTCAGACTGAGAGAATGACGTTTTCCAAGATTCTGCTGGAGCTCTGAATAACAGTTTTAAAACATCAAATAAAGGGTTTATATAGCTATATATAACAATTTGCATCTGAAATAAACAAGAGAAACATTTATTCGAAGCTGTTTTCAAAAGTTATGTTTAACCTGAAATATTGTCTCAAACTGATCTTCACAGGCTGAGAGAATGACGTTTTCCAAGATTCTGCTGAAGCTCTGAATAGCAGTTTTCAAACATCAAATAAAGGGCTTATATAGCTATATATATCAATTTGCATCTGAAATAAACAAGAGAAACACTTATTCGAAGCTGGTTTCAAAAGTTATGTTTAACCTGAAATATTGTCTCAAACTGATGTTCTCAGACCGAGAGAATGACGTTTTCTAAGATTCTGCTGGAGCTCTGAATAGCAATTTTCAAACATCAAATAAAGGGTTTATATAGCTATATATATCAATTTGCATCTGAAATAAACAAGAGAAACACTTATTCGAAGCTGTTTTCAAAAGTTATGTTTAACCTGAAATATTGTCTCAAACTGATGTTCTCAGACCGAGAGAATGACGTTTTCTAAGATTCTGCTGGAGCTCTGAATAGCAGTTTTCAAACATCAAATAAAGGGTTTATATAGCTATATATATCAATTTGCATCTGAAATAAACAAGAGAAACATTTATTCGAAGCTGTTTTCAAAAGTTATGTTTAACCTGAAATATTGTCTCAAACTGATCTTCTCAGACTGAGAGAATGACGTTTTCCAAGATTCTGCTGGAGCTCTGAATAACAGTTTTAAAACATCAAATAAAGGGTTTATATAGCTATATATATCAATTTGCATCTGAAATAAACAAGAGAAACACTTATTCGAAGCTGTTTTCAAAAGTTATGTTTAACCTGAAATATTGTCTCAAACTGATGTTCTCAGACTGAGAGAATGACGTTTTCTAAGATTCTGCTGGAGCTCTGAATAGCAGTTTTCAAACATCAAATAAAGGGTTTATATAGCTATATATAACAATTTGCATCTGAAATAAACAAGAGAAACATTTATTCGAAGCTGTTTTCAAAAGTTATGTTTAACCTGAAATATTGTCTCAAACTGATCTTCACAGGCTGAGAGAATGACGTTTTCCAAGATTCTGCTGAAGCTCTGAATAGCAGTTTTCAAACATCAAATAAAGGGCTTATATAGCTATATATATCAATTTGCATCTGAAATAAACAAGAGAAACACTTATTCGAAGCTGGTTTCAAAAGTTATGTTTAACCTGAAATATTGTCTCAAACTGATGTTCTCAGACCGAGAGAATGACGTTTTCTAAGATTCTGCTGGAGCTCTGAATAGCAGTTTTCAAACATCAAATAAAGGGTTTATATAGCTATATATATCAATTCGCATCAGAAATAAACAAGAGAAACACTTATTCGAAGCTGTTTTCAAAAGTTATGTTTAACCTGAAATATTGTCTCAAACTGATGTTCTCAGACCGAGAGAATGACGTTTTCTAAGATTCTGCTGGAGCTCTGAATAGCAGTTTTCAAACATCAAATAAAGGGTTTATATAGCTATATATATCAATTTGCATCTGAAATAAACAAGAGAAACACTTATTCGAAGCTGTTTTCAAAAGTTATGTTTAACATGAAATACTGTCTCAAACTGATCTTCACAGGCTGAGAGAATGACGTTTTCCAAGATTCTGCTGGAGCTCTGAATAACAGTTTTCAAACATCAAATAAAGGGTTTATATAGCTATATATATCAATTTGCATCAGAAATAAACAAGAGAAACACTTATTCGAAGCTGTTTTCAAAAGTTATGTTTAACCTGAAATATTGTCTCAAACTGATGTTCTCAGACCGAGAGAATGACGTTTTCTAAGATTCTGCTGGAGCTCTGAATAGCAGTTTTCAAACATCAAATAAAGGGTTTATATAGCTATATATAACAATTTGCATCTGAAATAAACAAGAGAAACATTTATTCGAAGCTGTTTTCAAAAGTTATGTTTAACCTGAAATATTGTCTCAAACTGATCTTCACAGGCTGAGAGAATGACGTTTTCCAAGATTCTGCTGAAGCTCTGAATAGCAGTTTTCAAACATCAAATAAAGGATTTATATAGCTATATATATCAATTTGCATCTGAAATAAACAAGAGAAAAACTTATTCAAAGCTGTTTTCAAAAGTTATGTTTAACCTGAAACATTGTCTCAAACTGATGTTCTCAGACTGAGAGAATGACGTTTTCTAAGATTCTGCTGGAGCTCTGAATAGCAGTTTTCAAACATCAAATAAAGGGTTTATATAGCTATATATATCAATTTGCATCTGAAATAAACAAGAGAAACATTTATTCGAAGCTGTTTTCAAAAGTTATGTTTAACCTGAAATATTGTCTCAAACTGATGTTCTCAGACTGAGAGAATGACGTTTTCTAAGATTCTGCTGGAGCTCTGAATAGCAGTTTTCAAACATCAAATAAAGGGTTTATATAGCTATATATATCAATTTGCATCTGAAATAAACAAGAGAAACACTTATTCGAAGCTGTTTTCAAAAGTTATGTTTAACCTGAAATATTGTCTCAAACTGATGTTCTCAGACCGAGAGAATGACGTTTTCTAAGATTCTGCTGGAGCTCTGAATAGCAGTTTTCAAACATCAAATAAAGGGTTTATATAGCTATATATATCAATTTGCATCTGAAATAAACAAGAGAAACATTTATTCGAAGCTGTTTTCAAAAGTTATGTTTAACCTGAAATATTGTCTCAAACTGATCTTCACAGGCTGAGAGAATGACGTTTTCCAAGATTCTGCTGAAGCTCTGAATAGCAGTTTTCAAACATCAAATAAAGGGTTTATATAGCTATATATATCAATTTGCATCTGAAATAAACAAGAGAAACACTTATTCGAAGCTGTTTTCAAAAGTTATGTTTAACCTGAAATATTGTCTCAAACTGATGTTCTCAGACCGAGAGAATGACGTTTTCTAAGATTCTGCTGGAGCTCTGAATAGCAGTTTTCAAACATCAAATAAAGGGTTTATATAGCTATATATAACAATTTGCATCTGAAATAAACAAGAGAAACATTTATTCGAAGCTGTTTTCAAAAGTTATGTTTAACCTGAAATATTGTCTCAAACTGATCTTCACAGGCTGAGAGAATGACGTTTTCCAAGATTCTGCTGAAGCTCTGAATAGCAGTTTTCAAACATCAAATAAAGGATTTATATAGCTATATATATCAATTTGCATCTGAAATAAACAAGAGAAAAACTTATTCAAAGCTGTTTTCAAAAGTTATGTTTAACCTGAAACATTGTCTCAAACTGATGTTCTCAGACTGAGAGAATGACGTTTTCTAAGATTCTGCTGGAGCTCTGAATAGCAGTTTTCAAACATCAAATAAAGGGTTTATATAGCTATATATATCAATTTGCATCTGAAATAAACAAGAGAAACACTTATTCGAAGCTGTTTTCAAAAGTTATGTTTAACCTGAAATATTGTCTCAAACTGATCTTCTCAGACTGAGAGAATGACGTTTTCCAAGATTCTGCTGGAGCTCTGAATAACAGTTTTAAAACATCAAATAAAGGGTTTATATAGCTATATATATCAATTTGCATCTGAAATAAACAAGAGAAACACTTATTCGAAGCTGTTTTCAAAAGTTATGTTTAACCTGAAATATTGTCTCAAACTGATGTTCTCAGACTGAGAGAATGACGTTTTCTAAGATTCTGCTGGAGCTCTGAATAGCAGTTTTCAAACATCAAATAAAGGGGTTATATAGCTATATATATCAATTTGCATCTGAAATAAACAAGAGAAACATTTATTCGAAGCTGTTTTCAAAAGTTATGTTTAACCTGAAATATTGTCTCAAACTGATCTTCACAGGCTGAGAGAATGACGTTTTCCAAGATTCTGCTGAAGCTCTGAATAGCAGTTTTCAAACATCAAATAAAGGGTTTATATAGCTATATATATCAATTTGCATCTGAAATAAACAAGAGAAACACTTATTCGAAGCTGTTTTCAAAAGTTATGTTTAACCTGAAATATTGTCTCAAACTGATGTTCTCAGACCGAGAGAATGACGTTTTCTAAGATTCTGCTGGAGCTCTGAATAGCAGTTTTCAAACATCAAATAAAGGGTTTATATAGCTATATATAACAATTTGCATCTGAAATAAACAAGAGAAACATTTATTCGAAGCTGTTTTCAAAAGTTATGTTTAACCTGAAATATTGTCTCAAACTGATCTTCTCAGACTGAGAGAATGACGTTTTCCAAGATTCTGCTGAAGCTCTGAATAGCAGTTTTCAAACATCAAATAAAGGATTTATATAGCTATATATATCAATTTGCATCTGAAATAAACAAGAGAAAAACTTATTCAAAGCTGTTTTCAAAAGTTATGTTTAACCTGAAACATTGTCTCAAACTGATGTTCTCAGACTGAGAGAATGACGTTTTCTAAGATTCTGCTGGAGCTCTGAATAGCAGTTTTCAAACATCAAATAAAGGGTTTATATAGCTATATATATCAATTTGCATCTGAAATAAACAAGAGAAACATTTATTCGAAGCTGTTTTCAAAAGTTATGTTTAACCTGAAATATTGTCTCAAACTGATCTTCTCAGACTGAGAGAATGACGTTTTCCAAGATTCTGCTGGAGCTCTGAATAGCAGTTTTCAAACATCAAATAAAGGGTTTATATAGCTATATATATCAATTTGCATCTGAAATAAACAAGAGAAACATTTATTCGAAGCTGTTTTCAAAAGTTATGTTTAACCTGAAATATTGTCTCAAACTGATCTTCACAGGCTGAGAGAATGACGTTTTCCAAGATTCTGCTGAAGCTCTGAATAGCAGTTTTCAAACATCAAATAAAGGGTTTATATAGCTATATATATCAATTTGCATCTGAAATAAACAAGAGAAACACTTATTCGAAGCTGTTTTCAAAAGTTATGTTTAACCTGAAATATTGTCTCAAACTGATGTTCTCAGACCGAGAGAATGACGTTTTCTAAGATTCTGCTGGAGCTCTGAATAGCAGTTTTCAAACATCAAATAAAGGGTTTATATAGCTATATATAACAATTTGCATCTGAAATAAACAAGAGAAACATTTATTCGAAGCTGTTTTCAAAAGTTATGTTTAACCTGAAATATTGTCTCAAACTGATCTTCACAGGCTGAGAGAATGACGTTTTCCAAGATTCTGCTGAAGCTCTGAATAGCAGTTTTCAAACATCAAATAAAGGATTTATATAGCTATATATATCAATTTGCATCTGAAATAAACAAGAGAAAAACTTATTCAAAGCTGTTTTCAAAAGTTATGTTTAACCTGAAACATTGTCTCAAACTGATGTTCTCAGACTGAGAGAATGACGTTTTCTAAGATTCTGCTGGAGCTCTGAATAGCAGTTTTCAAACATCAAATAAAGGGTTTATATAGCTATATATATCAATTTGCATCTGAAATAAACAAGAGAAACATTTATTCGAAGCTGTTTTCAAAAGTTATGTTTAACCTGAAATATTGTCTCAAACTGATCTTCTCAGACTGAGAGAATGACGTTTTCCAAGATTCTGCTGGAGCTCTGAATAACAGTTTTAAAACATCAAATAAAGGGTTTATATAGCTATATATATCAATTTGCATCTGAAATAAACAAGAGAAACACTTATTCGAAGCTGTTTTCAAAAGTTATGTTTAACCTGAAACATTGTCTCAAACTGATGTTCTCAGACTGAGAGAATGACGTTTTCTAAGATTCTGCTGGAGCTCTGAATAGCAGTTTTCAAACATCAAATAAAGGGTTTATATAGCTATATATATCAATTTGCATCTGAAATAAACAAGAGAAACATTTATTCGAAGCTGTTTTCAAAAGTTATGTTTAACCTGAAATATTGTCTCAAACTGATGTTCTCAGACTGAGAGAATGACGTTTTCTAAGATTCTGCTGGAGCTCTGAATAGCAGTTTTCAAACATCAAATAAAGGGTTTATATAGCTATATATATCAATTTGCATCTGAAATAAACAAGAGAAACATTTATTCGAAGCTGTTTTCAAAAGTTATGTTTAACCTGAAATATTGTCTCAAACTGATGTTCTCAGACTGAGAGAATGACGTTTTCTAAAATTCTGCTGGAGCTCTGAATAGCAGTTTTCAAACATCAAATAAAGGATTTATATAGCTATATATATCAATTTGCATCTGAAATAAACAAGAGAAAAACTTATTCAAAGCTGTTTTCAAAAGTTATGTTTAACCTGAAACATTGTCTCAAAATGATGTTCTCAGACTGAGAGAATGACGTTTTCTAAGATTCTGCTGGAGCTCTGAATAGCAGTTTTCAAACATCAAATAAAGGGTTTATATAGCTATATATATCAATTTGCATCTGAAATAAACAAGAGAAACACTTATTCGAAGCTGGTTTCAAAAGTTATGTTTAACCTGAAATATTGTCTCAAACTGATGTTCTCAGACCGAGAGAATGACGTTTTCTAAGATTCTGCTGGAGCTCTGAATAGCAGTTTTCAAACATCAAATAAAGGGTTTATATAGCTATATATATCAATTTGCATCTGAAATAAACAAGAGAAAAACTTATTCAAAGCTGTTTTCAAAAGTTATGTTTAACCTGAAACATTGTCTCAAACTGATGTTCTCAGACTGAGAGAATGACGTTTTCTAAGATTCTGCTGGAGCTCTGAATAGCAGTTTTCAAACATCAAATAAAGGGTTTATATAGCTATATATATCAATTTGCATCTGAAATAAACAAGAGAAACACTTATTCGAAGCTGTTTTCAAAAGTTATGTTTAACCTGAAATATTGTCTCAAACTGATCTTCTCAGACTGAGAGAATGACGTTTTCCAAGATTCTGCTGGAGCTCTGAATAACAGTTTTAAAACATCAAATAAAGGGTTTATATAGCTATATATATCAATTTGCATCTGAAATAAACAAGAGAAACACTTATTCGAAGCTGTTTTCAAAAGTTATGTTTAACCTGAAATATTGTCTCAAACTGATGTTCTCAGACTGAGAGAATGACGTTTTCTAAGATTCTGCTGGAGCTCTGAATAGCAGTTTTCAAACATCAAATAAAGGGGTTATATAGCTATATATATCAATTTGCATCTGAAATAAACAAGAGAAACATTTATTCGAAGCTGTTTTCAAAAGTTATGTTTAACCTGAAATATTGTCTCAAACTGATCTTCACAGGCTGAGAGAATGACGTTTTCCAAGATTCTGCTGAAGCTCTGAATAGCAGTTTTCAAACATCAAATAAAGGGTTTATATAGCTATATATATCAATTTGCATCTGAAATAAACAAGAGAAACACTTATTCGAAGCTGTTTTCAAAAGTTATGTTTAACCTGAAATATTGTCTCAAACTGATGTTCTCAGACCGAGAGAATGACGTTTTCTAAGATTCTGCTGGAGCTCTGAATAGCAGTTTTCAAACATCAAATAAAGGGTTTATATAGCTATATATAACAATTTGCATCTGAAATAAACAAGAGAAACATTTATTCGAAGCTGTTTTCAAAAGTTATGTTTAACCTGAAATATTGTCTCAAACTGATCTTCACAGGCTGAGAGAATGACGTTTTCCAAGATTCTGCTGAAGCTCTGAATAGCAGTTTTCAAACATCAAATAAAGGATTTATATAGCTATATATATCAATTTGCATCTGAAATAAACAAGAGAAAAACTTATTCAAAGCTGTTTTCAAAAGTTATGTTTAACCTGAAACATTGTCTCAAACTGATGTTCTCAGACTGAGAGAATGACGTTTTCTAAGATTCTGCTGGAGCTCTGAATAGCAGTTTTCAAACATCAAATAAAGGGTTTATATAGCTATATATATCAATTTGCATCTGAAATAAACAAGAGAAACATTTATTCGAAGCTGTTTTCAAAAGTTATGTTTAACCTGAAATATTGTCTCAAACTGATCTTCTCAGACTGAGAGAATGACGTTTTCCAAGATTCTGCTGGAGCTCTGAATAGCAGTTTTCAAACATCAAATAAAGGGTTTATATAGCTATATATATCAATTTGCATCTGAAATAAACAAGAGAAACATTTATTCGAAGCTGTTTTCAAAAGTTATGTTTAACCTGAAATATTGTCTCAAACTGATCTTCACAGGCTGAGAGAATGACGTTTTCCAAGATTCTGCTGAAGCTCTGAATAGCAGTTTTCAAACATCAAATAAAGGGTTTATATAGCTATATATATCAATTTGCATCTGAAATAAACAAGAGAAACACTTATTCGAAGCTGTTTTCAAAAGTTATGTTTAACATGAAATATTGTCTCAAACTGATGTTCTCAGACCGAGAGAATGACGTTTTCTAAGATTCTGCTGGAGCTCTGAATAGCAGTTTTCAAACATCAAATAAAGGGTTTATATAGCTATATATATCAATTTGCATCTGAAATAAACAAGAGAAACATTTATTCGAAGCTGTTTTCAAAAGTTATGTTTAACCTGAAATATTGTCTCAAACTGATGTTCTCAGACCGAGAGAATGACGTTTTCTAAGATTCTGCTGGAGCTCTGAATAGCAGTTTTCAAACATCAAATAAAGGGTTTATATAGCTATATATATCAATTTGCATCTGAAATAAACAAGAGAAACATTTATTCGAAGCTGTTTTCAAAAGTTATGTTTAACCTGAAATATTGTCTCAAACTGATGTTCTCAGACCGAGAGAATGACGTTTTCTAAGATTCTGCTGGAGCTCTGAATAGCAGTTTTCAAACGTCAAATAAAGGGTTTATATAGCTATATATAACAATTTGCATCTGAAATAAACAAGAGAAACATTTATTCGAAGCTGTTTTCAAAAGTTATGTTCAACCTGAAATATTGTCTCAAACTGATCTTCACAGGCTGAGAGAATGACGTTTTCCAAGATTCTGCTGGAGCTCTGAATAGCAGTTTTCAAACATCAAATAAAGGGTTTATATAGCTATATATATCAATTTGCATCTGAAATAAACAAGAGAAACACTTATTCGAAGCTGTTTTCAAAAGTTATGTTTAACCTGAACCATTGTCTCAAACTGATGTTCTCAGACTGAGAGAATGACGTTTTCTAAGATTCTGCTGGAGCTCTGAATAGCAGTTTTCAAACATCAAATAAAGGGTTTATATAGCTATATATATCAATTTGCATCTGAAATAAACAAGAGAAACATTTATTCGAAGCTGTTTTCAAAAGTTATGTTTAACCTGAAATATTGTCTCAAACTGATCTTCTCAGACTGAGAGAATGACGTTTTCCAAGATTCTGCTGGAGCTCTGAATAACAGTTTTAAAACATCAAATAAAGGGTTTATATAGCTATATATATCAATTTGCATCTGAAATAAACAAGAGAAACACTTATTCGAAGCTGTTTTCAAAAGTTATGTTTAACCTGAAATATTGTCTCAAACTGATGTTCTCAGACTGAGAGAATGACGTTTTCTAAGATTCTGCTGGAGCTCTGAATAGCAGTTTTCAAACATCAAATAAAGGGTTTATATAGCTATATATATCAATTTGCATCTGAAATAAACAAGAGAAACACTTATTCGAAGCTGTTTTCAAAAGTTATGTTTAACCTGAAATATTGTCTCAAACTGATGTTCTCAGACCGAGAGAATGACGTTTTCTAAGATTCTGCTGGAGCTCTGAATAGCAGTTTTCAAACATCAAATAAAGGGTTTATATAGCTATATATATCAATTTGCATCTGAAATAAACAAGAGAAACACTTATTCGAAGCTGTTTTCAAAAGTTATGTTTAACATGAAATACTGTCTCAAACTGATCTTCACAGGCTGAGAGAATGACGTTTTCCAAGATTCTGCTGGAGCTCTGAATAGCAGTTTTCAAACATCAAATAAAGGGTTTATATAGCTATATATATCAATTTGCATCTGAAAAAAACAAGAGAAACACTTATTCGAAGCTGTTTTCAAAAGTTATGTTTAACCTGAAATATTGTCTCAAACTGATGTTCTCAGACCGAGAGAATGACGTTTTCTAAGATTCTGCTGGAGCTCTGAATAGCAGTTTTCAAACATCAAATAAAGGGTTTATATAGCTATATATATCAATTTGCATCTGAAATAAACAAGAGAAACATTTATTCGAAGCTGTTTTCAAAAGTTATGTTTAACCTGAAATATTGTCTCAAACTGATCTTCACAGGCTGAGAGAATGACGTTTTCCAAGATTCTGCTGAAGCTCTGAATAGCAGTTTTCAAACATCAAATAAAGGGTTTATATAGCTATATATATCAATTTGCATCTGAAATAAACAAGAGAAAAACTTATTCAAAGCTGTTTTCAAAAGTTATGTTTAACCTGAAATATTGTCTCAAACTGATGTTCTCAGACCGAGAGAATGACGTTTTCTAAGATTCTGCTGGAGCTCTGAATAGCAGTTTTCAAACATCAAATAAAGGGTTTATATAGCTATATATAACAATTTGCATCTGAAATAAACAAGAGAAACATTTATTCGAAGCTGTTTTCAAAAGTTATGTTTAACCTGAAATATTGTCTCAAACTGATCTTCACAGGCTGAGAGAATGACGTTTTCCAAGATTCTGCTGAAGCTCTGAATAGCAGTTTTCAAACATCAAATAAAGGATTTATATAGCTATATATATCAATTTTCATCTGAAATAAACAAGAGAAAAACTTATTCAAAGCTGTTTTCAAAAGTTATGTTTAACCTGAAACATTGTCTCAAACTGATGTTCTCAGACTGAGAGAATGACGTTTTCTAAGATTCTGCTGGAGCTCTGAATAGCAGTTTTCAAACATCAAATAAAGGGTTTATATAGCTATATATATCAATTTGCATCTGAAATAAACAAGAGAAACATTTATTCGAAGCTGTTTTCAAAAGTTATGTTTAACCTGAAATATTGTCTCAAACTGATGTTCTCAGACTGAGAGAATGACGTTTTCTAAGATTCTGCTGGAGCTCTGAATAGCAGTTTTCAAACATCAAATAAAGGGTTTATATAGCTATATATATCGATTTGCATCTGAAATAAAGAAGAGAAACACTTATTCGAAGCTGTTTTCAAAAGTTATGTTTAACCTGAAATATTGTCTCAAACTGATGTTCTCAGACCGAGAGAATGACGTTTTCTAAGATTCTGCTGGAGCTCTGAATAGCAGTTTTCAAACATCAAATAAAGGGTTTATATAGCTATATATATCAATTTGCATCTGAAATAAACAAGAGAAACATTTATTCGAAGCTGTTTTCAAAAGTTATGTTTAACCTGAAATATTGTCTCAAACTGATGTTCTCAGACCGAGAGAATGACGTTTTCTAAGATTCTGCTGGAGCTCTGAATAGCAGTTTTCAAACATCAAATAAAGGGTTTATATAGCTATATATATCAATTTGCATCTGAAATAAACAAGAGAAACATTTATTCGAAGCTGTTTTCAAAAGTTATGTTTAACCTGAAATATTGTCTCAAACTGATGTTCTCAGACAGAGAGAATGACGTTTTCTAAGATTCTGCTGGAGCTCTGAATAGCAGTTTTCAAACGTCAAATAAAGGGTTTATATAGCTATATATAACAATTTGCATCTGAAATAAACAAGAGAAACATTTATTCGAAGCTGTTTTCAAAAGTTATGTTTAACCTGAAATATTGTCTCAAACTGATCTTCACAGGCTGAGAGAATGACGTTTTCCAAGATTCTGCTGGAGCTCTGAATAGCAGTTTTCAAACATCAAATAAAGGGTTTATATAGCTATATATATCAATTTGCATCTGAAATAAACAAGAGAAACACTTATTCGAAGCTGTTTTCAAAAGTTATGTTTAACCTGAACCATTGTCTCAAACTGATGTTCTCAGACTGAGAGAATGACGTTTTCTAAGATTCTGCTGGAGCTCTGAATAGCAGTTTTCAAACATCAAATAAAGGGTTTATATAGCTATATATATCAATTTGCATCTGAAATAAACAAGAGAAACATTTATTCGAAGCTGTTTTCAAAAGTTATGTTTAACCTGAAATATTGTCTCAAACTGATCTTCTCAGACTGAGAGAATGACGTTTTCCAAGATTCTGCTGGAGCTCTGAATAACAGTTTTAAAACATCAAATAAAGGGTTTATATAGCTATATATATCAATTTGCATCTGAAATAAACAAGAGAAACACTTATTCGAAGCTGTTTTCAAAAGTTATGTTTAACCTGAAATATTGTCTCAAACTGATGTTCTCAGACTGAGAGAATGACGTTTTCTAAGATTCTGCTGGAGCTCTGAATAGCAGTTTTCAAACATCAAATAAAGGGTTTATATAGCTATATATATCAATTTGCATCTGAAATAAACAAGAGAAACACTTATTCGAAGCTGTTTTCAAAAGTTATGTTTAACCTGAAATATTGTCTCAAACTGATGTTCTCAGACTGAGAGAATGACGTTTTCTAAGATTCTGCTGGAGCTCTGAATAGCAGTTTTCAAACATCAAATAAAGGGTTTATATAGCTATATATATCAATTTGCATCTGAAATAAACAAGAGAAACATTTATTCGAAGCTGTTTTCAAAAGTTATGTTTAACCTGAAATATTGTCTCAAACTGATCTTCTCAGACTGAGAGAATGACGTTTTCCAAGATTCTGCTGGAGCTCTGAAAAACAGTTTTAAAACATCAAATAAAGGGGTTATATAGCTATATATATCAATTTGCATCTGAAATAAACAAGAGAAACACTTATTCGAAGCTGTTTTCAAAAGTTATGTTTAACCTGAAACATTGTCTCAAACTGATGTTCTCAGACTGAGAGAATGACGTTTTCTAAGATTCTGCTGGAGCTCTGAATAGCAGTTTTCAAACATCAAATAAAGGGTTTATATAGCTATATATATCAATTTGCATCTGAAATAAACAAGAGAAACATTTATTTGAAGCTGTTTTCAAAAGTTATGTTTAACCTGAAATATTGTCTCAAACTGATCTTCTCAGACTGAGAGAATGACGTTTTCCAAGATTCTGCTGGAGCTCTGAATAACAGTTTTAAAACATCAAATAAAGGGTTTATATAGCTATATATATCAATTTGCATCTGAAATAAACAAGAGAAACACTTATTCGAAGCTGGTTTCAAAAGTTATGTTTAATCTGAAATATTGTCTCAAACTGATGTTCTCAGACCGAGAGAATGACGTTTTCTAAGATTCTGCTGGAGCTCTGAACAGCAGTTTTCAAACATCAAATAAAAAGGTTTATATAGCTATATATATCAATTTGCATCTGAAATAAACAAGAGAAACACTTATTCGAAGCTGTTTTCAAAAGTTATGTTTAACCTGAAATATTGTCTCAAACTGATGTTCTCAGACCGAGAGAATGACGTTTTCTAAGATTCTGATGGAGCTCTGAATAGCAGTTTTCAAACATCAAATAAAGGGTTTATATAGCTATATATAACAATTTGCATCTGAAATAAACAAGAGAAACATTTATTCGAAGCTGTTTTCAAAAGTTATGTTTAACCTGAAATATTGTCTCAAACTGATCTTCTCAGACTGAGAGAATGACGTTTTCCAAGATTCTGCTGGAGCTCTGAATAGCAGTTTTCAAACATCAAATAAAGGGTTTATATAGCTATATATATCATTTTCCATCTGAAATAAACAAGAGAAACACTTATTCGAAGCTGTTTTCAAAAGTTATGGTTAACCTGAAATATTGTCTCAAACTGATGTTCTCAGACTGAGAGAATGACGTTTTCTAAGATTCTGCTGGAGCTCTGAATAGCAGTTTTCAAACATCAAATAAAGGGTTTATATAGCTATATATATCAATTTGCATCTGAAATAAACAAGAGAAACACTTATTCGAAGCTGTTTTCAAAGGATATGTTTAAGTGAGACCTTCTCTAAATGTGATGTATTCAGACTGAGATGTATTTGATGTCCAATCCCGCCACCTTGTGGTTCTTTTTTTTTATCAACATTTCTCTTTTTTTTTCCACAATGCAATTCCCCCAAGCACCCTACCTGGTGCACAAACCAAACACCACCATGTCTTCTCCTTTGAATTTGATTGACAGGTCCACCAGAACGGTCTTGTAGATACAGCATTGCGTTGTCTAGTCCGAGCGAGTCTCAGAATGTTTTCACAGTCTTGGAAGTAGTGAACGCGGGCTAAGATGCTGCTGGAGCTCTGAATAACAGTTTTCAAACATCAAATAAAGGGTTTATATAGCTATATATATCAATTTGCATCTGAAATAAACAAGAGAAACACTTATTCGAAGCTGTTTTCAAAAGTTATGTTTAACCTGAAATATTGTCTCAAACTGATGTTCTCAGACTGAGAGAATGACGTTTTCTAAGATTCTGCTGGAGCTCTGAATAGCAGTTTTCAAACATCAAATAAAGGGTTTATATAGCTATATATATCAATTTGCATCTGAAATAAACAAGAGAAACACTTATTCGAAGCTGTTTTCAAAAGTTATGTTTAACCTGAAATATTGTCTCAAACTGATGTCCTCAGACTGAGAGAATGACGTTTTCTAAGATTCTGCTGGAGCTCTGAATAGCAGTTTTCAAACATCAAATAAAGGGTTTATATAGCTATATATAACAATTTGCATCTGAAATAAACAAGAGAAACATTTATTCGAAGCTGTTTTCAAAAGTTATGTTTAACCTGAAATATTGTCTCAAACTGATCTTCACAGGCTGAGAGAATGACGTTTTCCAAGATTCTGCTGAAGCTCTGAATAGCAGTTTTCAAACATCAAATAAAGGGCTTATATAGCTATATATATCAATTTGCATCTGAAATAAACAAGAGAAACACTTATTCGAAGCTGGTTTCAAAAGTTATGTTTAACCTGAAATATTGTCTCAAACTGATGTTCTCAGACCGAGAGAATGACGTTTTCTAAGATTCTGCTGGAGCTCTGAATAGCAGTTTTCAAACATCAAATAAAGGGTTTATATAGCTATATATATCAATTTGCATCAGAAATAAACAAGAGAAACACTTATTCGAAGCTGTTTTCAAAAGTTATGTTTAACCTGAAATATTGTCTCAAACTGATGTTCTCAGACCGAGAGAATGACGTTTTCTAAGATTCTGCTGGAGCTCTGAATAGCAGTTTTCAAACATCAAATAAAGGGTTTATATAGCTATATATATCAATTTGCATCTGAAATAAACAAGAGAAACACTTATTCGAAGCTGTTTTCAAAAGTTATGTTTAACATGAAATACTGTCTCAAACTGATCTTCACAGGCTGAGAGAATGACGTTTTCCAAGATTCTGCTGGAGCTCTGAATAACAGTTTTCAAACATCAAATAAAGGGTTTATATAGCTATATATATCAATTTGCATCAGAAATAAACAAGAGAAACACTTATTCGAAGCTGTTTTCAAAAGTTATGTTTAACCTGAAATATTGTCTCAAACTGATGTTCTCAGACCGAGAGAATGACGTTTTCTAAGATTCTGCTGGAGCTCTGAATAGCAGTTTTCAAACATCAAATAAAGGGTTTATATAGCTATATATAACAATTTGCATCTGAAATAAACAAGAGAAACATTTATTCGAAGCTGTTTTCAAAAGTTATGTTTAACCTGAAATATTGTCTCAAACTGATCTTCACAGGCTGAGAGAATGACGTTTTCCAAGATTCTGCTGAAGCTCTGAATAGCAGTTTTCAAACATCAAATAAAGGATTTATATAGCTATATATATCAATTTGCATCTGAAATAAACAAGAGAAAAACTTATTCAAAGCTGTTTTCAAAAGTTATGTTTAACCTGAAACATTGTCTCAAACTGATGTTCTCAGACTGAGAGAATGACGTTTTCTAAGATTCTGCTGGAGCTCTGAATAGCAGTTTTCAAACATCAAATAAAGGGTTTATATAGCTATATATATCAATTTGCATCTGAAATAAACAAGAGAAACATTTATTCGAAGCTGTTTTCAAAAGTTATGTTTAACCTGAAATATTGTCTCAAACTGATGTTCTCAGACTGAGAGAATGACGTTTTCTAAGATTCTGCTGGAGCTCTGAATAGCAGTTTTCAAACATCAAATAAAGGGTTTATATAGCTATATATATCAATTTGCATCTGAAATAAACAAGAGAAACACTTATTCGAAGCTGTTTTCAAAAGTTATGTTTAACCTGAAATATTGTCTCAAACTGATGTTCTCAGACCGAGAGAATGACGTTTTCTAAGATTCTGCTGGAGCTCTGAATAGCAGTTTTCAAACATCAAATAAAGGGTTTATATAGCTATATATATCAATTTGCATCTGAAATAAACAAGAGAAACACTTATTCGAAGCTGTTTTCAAAAGTTATGTTTAACCTGAAATATTGTCTCAAACTGATGTTCTCAGACCGAGAGAATGACGTTTTCTAAGATTCTGCTGGAGCTCTGAATAGCAGTTTTCAAACATCAAATAAAGGGTTTATATAGCTATATATATCAATTTGCATCAGAAATAAACAAGAGAAACACTTATTCGAAGCTGTTTTCAAAAGTTATGTTTAACCTGAAATATTGTCTCAAACTGATGTTCTCAGACCGAGAGAATGACGTTTTCTAAGATTCTGCTGGAGCTCTGAATAGCAGTTTTCAAACATCAAATAAAGGGTTTATATAGCTATATATATCAATTTGCATCTGAAATAAACAAGAGAAACACTTATTCGAAGCTGTTTTCAAAAGTTATGTTTAACATGAAATACTGTCTCAAACTGATCTTCACAGGCTGAGAGAATGACGTTTTCCAAGATTCTGCTGGAGCTCTGAATAACAGTTTTCAAACATCAAATAAAGGGTTTATATAGCTATATATATCAATTTGCATCAGAAATAAACAAGAGAAACACTTATTCGAAGCTGTTTTCAAAAGTTATGTTTAACCTGAAATATTGTCTCAAACTGATGTTCTCAGACCGAGAGAATGACGTTTTCTAAGATTCTGCTGGAGCTCTGAATAGCAGTTTTCAAACATCAAATAAAGGGTTTATATAGCTATATATAACAATTTGCATCTGAAATAAACAAGAGAAACATTTATTCGAAGCTGTTTTCAAAAGTTATGTTTAACCTGAAATATTGTCTCAAACTGATCTTCACAGGCTGAGAGAATGACGTTTTCCAAGATTCTGCTGAAGCTCTGAATAGCAGTTTTCAAACATCAAATAAAGGATTTATATAGCTATATATATCAATTTGCATCTGAAATAAACAAGAGAAAAACTTATTCAAAGCTGTTTTCAAAAGTTATGTTTAACCTGAAACATTGTCTCAAACTGATGTTCTCAGACTGAGAGAATGACGTTTTCTAAGATTCTGCTGGAGCTCTGAATAGCAGTTTTCAAACATCAAATAAAGGGTTTATATAGCTATATATATCAATTTGCATCTGAAATAAACAAGAGAAACATTTATTCGAAGCTGTTTTCAAAAGTTATGTTTAACCTGAAATATTGTCTCAAACTGATGTTCTCAGACTGAGAGAATGACGTTTTCTAAGATTCTGCTGGAGCTCTGAATAGCAGTTTTCAAACATCAAATAAAGGGTTTATATAGCTATATATATCAATTTGCATCTGAAATAAACAAGAGAAACACTTATTCGAAGCTGTTTTCAAAAGTTATGTTTAACCTGAAATATTGTCTCAAACTGATGTTCTCAGACCGAGAGAATGACGTTTTCTAAGATTCTGCTGGAGCTCTGAATAGCAGTTTTCAAACATCAAATAAAGGGTTTATATAGCTATATATATCAATTTGCATCTGAAATAAACAAGAGAAACATTTATTCGAAGCTGTTTTCAAAAGTTATGTTTAACCTGAAATATTGTCTCAAACTGATCTTCACAGGCTGAGAGAATGACGTTTTCCAAGATTCTGCTGAAGCTCTGAATAGCAGTTTTCAAACATCAAATAAAGGGTTTATATAGCTATATATATCAATTTGCATCTGAAATAAACAAGAGAAACACTTATTCGAAGCTGTTTTCAAAAGTTATGTTTAACCTGAAATATTGTCTCAAACTGATGTTCTCAGACCGAGAGAATGACGTTTTCTAAGATTCTGCTGGAGCTCTGAATAGCAGTTTTCAAACATCAAATAAAGGGTTTATATAGCTATATATAACAATTTGCATCTGAAATAAACAAGAGAAACACTTATTCGAAGCTGTTTTCAAAAGTTATGTTTAACCTGAAATATTGTCTCAAACTGATGTTCTCAGACTGAGAGAATGACGTTTTCTAAGATTCTGCTGGAGCTCTGAATAGCAGTTTTCAAACATCAAATAAAGGGTTTATATAGCTATATATAACAATTTGCATCTGAAATAAACAAGAGAAACATTTATTCGAAGCTGTTTTCAAAAGTTATGTTTAACCTGAAATATTGTCTCAAACTGATCTTCACAGGCTGAGAGAATGACGTTTTCCAAGATTCTGCTGAAGCTCTGAATAGCAGTTTTCAAACATCAAATAAAGGGCTTATATAGCTATATATATCAATTTGCATCTGAAATAAACAAGAGAAACACTTATTCGAAGCTGGTTTCAAAAGTTATGTTTAACCTGAAATATTGTCTCAAACTGATGTTCTCAGACCGAGAGAATGACGTTTTCTAAGATTCTGCTGGAGCTCTGAATAGCAGTTTTCAAACATCAAATAAAGGGTTTATATAGCTATATATATCAATTTGCATCAGAAATAAACAAGAGAAACACTTATTCGAAGCTGTTTTCAAAAGTTATGTTTAACCTGAAATATTGTCTCAAACTGATGTTCTCAGACCGAGAGAATGACGTTTTCTAAGATTCTGCTGGAGCTCTGAATAGCAGTTTTCAAACATCAAATAAAGGGTTTATATAGCTATATATATCAATTTGCATCTGAAATAAACAAGAGAAACACTTATTCGAAGCTGTTTTCAAAAGTTATGTTTAACATGAAATACTGTCTCAAACTGATCTTCACAGGCTGAGAGAATGACGTTTTCCAAGATTCTGCTGGAGCTCTGAATAACAGTTTTCAAACATCAAATAAAGGGTTTATATAGCTATATATATCAATTTGCATCAGAAATAAACAAGAGAAACACTTATTCGAAGCTGTTTTCAAAAGTTATGTTTAACCTGAAATATTGTCTCAAACTGATGTTCTCAGACCGAGAGAATGACGTTTTCTAAGATTCTGCTGGAGCTCTGAATAGCAGTTTTCAAACATCAAATAAAGGGTTTATATAGCTATATATAACAATTTGCATCTGAAATAAACAAGAGAAACATTTATTCGAAGCTGTTTTCAAAAGTTATGTTTAACCTGAAATATTGTCTCAAACTGATCTTCACAGGCTGAGAGAATGACGTTTTCCAAGATTCTGCTGAAGCTCTGAATAGCAGTTTTCAAACATCAAATAAAGGATTTATATAGCTATATATATCAATTTGCATCTGAAATAAACAAGAGAAAAACTTATTCAAAGCTGTTTTCAAAAGTTATGTTTAACCTGAAACATTGTCTCAAACTGATGTTCTCAGACTGAGAGAATGACGTTTTCTAAGATTCTGCTGGAGCTCTGAATAGCAGTTTTCAAACATCAAATAAAGGGTTTATATAGCTATATATATCAATTTGCATCTGAAATAAACAAGAGAAACATTTATTCGAAGCTGTTTTCAAAAGTTATGTTTAACCTGAAATATTGTCTCAAACTGATCTTCTCAGACTGAGAGAATGACGTTTTCCAAGATTCTGCTGGAGCTCTGAATAGCAGTTTTCAAACATCAAATAAAGGGTTTATATAGCTATATATATCAATTTGCATCTGAAATAAACAAGAGAAACATTTATTCGAAGCTGTTTTCAAAAGTTATGTTTAACCTGAAATATTGTCTCAAACTGATCTTCACAGGCTGAGAGAATGACGTTTTCCAAGATTCTGCTGAAGCTCTGAATAGCAGTTTTCAAACATCAAATAAAGGGTTTATATAGCTATATATATCAATTTGCATCTGAAATAAACAAGAGAAACACTTATTCGAAGCTGTTTTCAAAAGTTATGTTTAACCTGAAATATTGTCTCAAACTGATGTTCTCAGACCGAGAGAATGACGTTTTCTAAGATTCTGCTGGAGCTCTGAATAGCAGTTTTCAAACATCAAATAAAGGGTTTATATAGCTATATATAACAATTTGCATCTGAAATAAACAAGAGAAACATTTATTCGAAGCTGTTTTCAAAAGTTATGTTTAACCTGAAATATTGTCTCAAACTGATCTTCACAGGCTGAGAGAATGACGTTTTCCAAGATTCTGCTGAAGCTCTGAATAGCAGTTTTCAAACATCAAATAAAGGGTTTATATAGCTATATATATCAATTTGCATCTGAAATAAACAAGAGAAACATTTATTCGAAGCTGTTTTCAAAAGTTATGTTTAACCTGAAATATTGTCTCAAACTGATCTTCTCAGACTGAGAGAATGACGTTTTCCAAGATTCTGCTGGAGCTCTGAATAACAGTTTTAAAACATCAAATAAAGGGTTTATATAGCTATATATATCAATTTGCATCTGAAATAAACAAGAGAAACACTTATTCGAAGCTGTTTTCAAAAGTTATGTTTAACCTGAAACATTGTCTCAAACTGATGTTCTCAGACTGAGAGAATGACGTTTTCTAAGATTCTGCTGGAGCTCTGAATAGCAGTTTTCAAACATCAAATAAAGGGTTTATATAGCTATATATATCAATTTGCATCTGAAATAAACAAGAGAAACATTTATTCGAAGCTGTTTTCAAAAGTTATGTTTAACCTGAAATATTGTCTCAAACTGATGTTCTCAGACTGAGAGAATGACGTTTTCTAAGATTCTGCTGGAGCTCTGAATAGCAGTTTTCAAACATCAAATAAAGGGTTTATATAGCTATATATATCAATTTGCATCTGAAATAAACAAGAGAAACATTTATTCGAAGCTGTTTTCAAAAGTTATGTTTAACCTGAAATATTGTCTCAAACTGATGTTCTCAGACTGAGAGAATGACGTTTTCTAAAATTCTGCTGGAGCTCTGAATAGCAGTTTTCAAACATCAAATAAAGGATTTATATAGCTATATATATCAATTTGCATCTGAAATAAACAAGAGAAAAACTTATTCAAAGCTGTTTTCAAAAGTTATGTTTAACCTGAAACATTGTCTCAAAATGATGTTCTCAGACTGAGAGAATGACGTTTTCTAAGATTCTGCTGGAGCTCTGAATAGCAGTTTTCAAACATCAAATAAAGGGTTTATATAGCTATATATATCAATTTGCATCTGAAATAAACAAGAGAAACACTTATTCGAAGCTGGTTTCAAAAGTTATGTTTAACCTGAAATATTGTCTCAAACTGATGTTCTCAGACCGAGAGAATGACGTTTTCTAAGATTCTGCTGGAGCTCTGAATAGCAGTTTTCAAACATCAAATAAAAGGTTTATATAGCTATATATATCAATTTGCATCTGAAATAAACAAGAGAAAAACTTATTCAAAGCTGTTTTCAAAAGTTATGTTTAACCTGAAACATTGTCTCAAACTGATGTTCTCAGACTGAGAGAATGACGTTTTCTAAGATTCTGCTGGAGCTCTGAATAGCAGTTTTCAAACATCAAATAAAGGGTTTATATAGCTATATATATCAATTTGCATCTGAAATAAACAAGAGAAACACTTATTCGAAGCTGTTTTCAAAAGTTATGTTTAACCTGAAATATTGTCTCAAACTGATGTTCTCAGACTGAGAGAATGACGTTTTCTAAGATTCTGCTGGAGCTCTGAATAGCAGTTTTCAAACATCAAATAAAGGGTTTATATAGCTATATATATCAATTTGCATCTGAAATAAACAAGAGAAACATTTATTCGAAGCTGTTTTCAAAAGTTATGTTTAACCTGAAATATTGTCTCAAACTGATGTTCTCAGACTGAGAGAATGACGTTTTCCAAGATTCTGCTGGAGCTCTGAATAACAGTTTTAAAACATCAAATAAAGGGTTTATATAGCTATATATATCAATTTGCATCTGAAATAAACAAGAGAAACACTTATTCGAAGCTGTTTTCAAAAGTTATGTTTAACCTGAAATATTGTCTCAAACTGATGTTCTCAGACTGAGAGAATGACGTTTTCTAAAATTCTGCTGGAGCTCTGAATAGCAGTTTTCAAACATCAAATAAAGGATTTATATAGCTATATATATCAATTTGCATCTGAAATAAACAAGAGAAAAACTTATTCAAAGCTGTTTTCAAAAGTTATGTTTAACCTGAAACATTGTCTCAAAATGATGTTCTCAGACTGAGAGAATGACGTTTTCTAAGATTCTGCTGGAGCTCTGAATAGCAGTTTTCAAACATCAAATAAAGGGTTTATATAGCTATATATATCAATTTGCATCTGAAATAAACAAGAGAAACACTTATTCGAAGCTGGTTTCAAAAGTTATGTTTAACCTGAAATATTGTCTCAAACTGATGTTCTCAGACCGAGAGAATGATGTTTTCTAAGATTCTGCTGGAGCTCTGAATAGCAGTTTTCAAACATCAAATAAAGGGTTTATATAGCTATATATATCAATTTGCATCTGAAATAAACAAGAGAAAAACTTATTCAAAGCTGTTTTCAAAAGTTATGTTTAACCTGAAACATTGTCTCAAACTGATGTTCTCAGACTGAGAGAATGACGTTTTCTAAGATTCTGCTGGAGCTCTGAATAGCAGTTTTCAAACATCAAATAAAGGGTTTATATAGCTATATATATCAATTTGCATCTGAAATAAACAAGAGAAACACTTATTCGAAGCTGTTTTCAAAAGTTATGTTTAACCTGAAATATTGTCTCAAACTGATCTTCTCAGACTGAGAGAATGACGTTTTCCAAGATTCTGCTGGAGCTCTGAATAACAGTTTTCAAACATCAAATAAAGGGTTTATATAGCTATATATATCAATTTGCATCTGAAATAAACAAGAGAAACACTTATTCGAAGCTGTTTTCAAAAGTTATGTTTAACCTGAAATATTGTCTCAAACTGATGTTCTCAGACTGAGAGAATGACGTTTTCTAAGATTCTGCTGGAGCTCTGAATAGCAGTTTTCAAACATCAAATAAAGGGGTTATATAGCTATATATATCAATTTGCATCTGAAATAAACAAGAGAAACATTTATTCGAAGCTGTTTTCAAAAGTTATTTTTAACCTGAAATATTGTCTCAAACTGATCTTCACAGGCTGAGAGAATGACGTTTTCCAAGATTCTGCTGAAGCTCTGAATAGCAGTTTTCAAACATCAAATAAAGGGTTTATATAGCTATATATATCAATTTGCATCTGAAATAAACAAGAGAAACACTTATTCGAAGCTGTTTTCAAAAGTTATGTTTAACCTGAAATATTGTCTCAAACTGATGTTCTCAGACCGAGAGAATGACGTTTTCTAAGATTCTGCTGGAGCTCTGAATAGCAGTTTTCAAACATCAAATAAAGGGTTTATATAGCTATATATAACAATTTGCATCTGAAATAAACAAGAGAAACATTTATTCGAAGCTGTTTTCAAAAGTTATGTTTAACCTGAAATATTGTCTCAAACTGATCTTCACAGGCTGAGAGAATGACGTTTTCCAAGATTCTGCTGAAGCTCTGAATAGCAGTTTTCAAACATCAAATAAAGGATTTATATAGCTATATATATCAATTTGCATCTGAAATAAACAAGAGAAAAACTTATTCAAAGCTGTTTTCAAAAGTTATGTTTAACCTGAAACATTGTCTCAAACTGATGTTCTCAGACTGAGAGAATGACGTTTTCTAAGATTCTGCTGGAGCTCTGAATAGCAGTTTTCAAACATCAAATAAAGGGTTTATATAGCTATATATATCAATTTGCATCTGAAATAAACAAGAGAAACATTTATTCGAAGCTGTTTTCAAAAGTTATGTTTAACCTGAAATATTGTCTCAAACTGATCTTCTCAGACTGAGAGAATGACGTTTTCCAAGATTCTGCTGGAGCTCTGAATAGCAGTTTTCAAACATCAAATAAAGGGTTTATATAGCTATATATATCAATTTGCATCTGAAATAAACAAGAGAAACATTTATTCGAAGCTGTTTTCAAAAGTTATGTTTAACCTGAAATATTGTCTCAAACTGATCTTCACAGGCTGAGAGAATGACGTTTTCCAAGATTCTGCTGAAGCTCTGAATAGCAGTTTTCAAACATCAAATAAAGGGTTTATATAGCTATATATATCAATTTGCATCTGAAATAAACAAGAGAAACACTTATTCGAAGCTGTTTTCAAAAGTTATGTTTAACATGAAATATTGTCTCAAACTGATGTTCTCAGACTGAGAGAATGACGTTTTCTAAGATTCTGCTGGAGCTCTGAATAGCAGTTTTCAAACATCAAATAAAGGGTTTATATAGCTATATATATCAATTTGCATCTGAAATAAACAAGAGAAACATTTATTCAAAGCTGTTTTCAAAAGTTATGTTTATCCTGAAATATTGTCTCAAATTGATGTTCTGAGACTGAGAGAATGACGTTTTCTAAGATTCTGCTGGAGCTCTGTATAGCAGTTTTCAAACATCAAATAAAGGGTTTATATAGCTATATATATCAATTTGCATCTGAAATAAACAAGAAAAAAACTTATTCAAAGCTGTTTTCATAAGTTATGTTTAACCTGAAATATTGTCTCAAACTGATGTTCTCAGACTGAGAGAATGACGTTTTCTAAGATTCTGCTGGAGCTCTGAATAGCAGTTTTCAAACATCAAATAAAGGGTTTGTATAGCTATATATATCAATTTGCATCTGAACTAAACAAGAGAAACACTTAGTCGAAGCTGTTTTCAAAAGTTATGTTTAACCTGAAACATTGTCTCAAACTGATGTTCTCAGACTGAGAGAATGACGTTTTCTAAGATTCTGCTGGAGCTCTGAATAGCAGTTTTCAAACATCAAATAAAGGGTTTATATAGCTATATATATCAATTTGCATCCGAAATAAACAAGAGAAACACTTATTCAAAGCTGTTTTCAAAAGTTATGTTTAACCTGAAATATTGTCTCAAACTGATGTTCTCAGACTGAGAGAATGACGTTTTCCAAGATTCTGCTGGAGCTCTGAATAGCAGTTTTCAAACATCAAATAAAGGGTTTATATAGCTATATATATCAATTTGCATCTGAAATAAACAAGAGAAACATTTATTCGAAGCTGTTTTCAAAAGTTATGTTTAACCTGAAATATTGTCTCAAACTGATCTTCTCAGACTGAGAGAATGACGTTTTCCAAGATTCTGCTGGAGCTCTGAATAACAGTTTTAAAACATCAAATAAAGGGTTTATATAGCTATATATATCAATTTGCATCTGAAATAAACAAGAGAAACACTTATTCGAAGCTGTTTTCAAAAGTTATGTTTAACCTAAAATATAGTCTCAAACTGATGTTCTCAGACTGAGAGAATGACGTTTTCTAAGATTCTGCTGGAGCTCTGAATAGCAGTTTTCAAACATCAAATAAAGGGTTTATATAGCTATATATATCAATTTGCATCTGAAATAAACAAGAGAAACACTTATTCAAAGCTGTTTTCAAAAGTTATGTTTAACCTGAAATATTGTCTCAAACTGATGTTCTCAGACTGAGAGAATGACGTTTTCTAAGATTCTGCTGGAGCTCTGAATAGCAGTTTTCAAACATCAAATAAAGGGTTTATATAGCTATATATATCAATTTGCATCTGAAATAAACAAGAGAAACATTTATTCGAAGCTGTTTTCAAAAGTTATGTTTAACCTGAAATATTGTCTCAAACTGATCTTCTCAGACTGAGAGAATGACGTTTTCCAAGATTCTGCTGGAGCTCTGAATAACAGTTTTAAAACATCAAATAAAGGGTTTATATAGCTATATATATCAATTTGCATCTGAAATAAACAAGAGAAAAACTTATTCAAAGCTGTTTTCAAAAGTTATGTTTAACCTGAAATATTGTCTCAAACTGATGTTCTCAGACTGAGAGAATGACGTTTTCTAAGATTCTGCTGGAGCTCTGAATAGCAGTTTTCAAACATCAAATAAAGGGTTTATATAGCTATATATATCAACTTGCATCTGAAATAAACAAGAGAAACATTTATTCCAAGCTGTTTTCAAAAGTTATGTTTAACCTGAAATATTGTCTCAAATTGATGTTCTGAGACTGAGAGAATGACGTTTTCCAAGATTCTGCTGGAGCTCTGAATAGCAGTTTTCAAACATCAAATAAAGGGTTTATAAAGCTATATATATCATTTTCCATCTGAAATAAACAAGAGAAACACTTATTCGAAGCTGTTTTCAAAAGTTATGGTTAACCTGAAATATTGTCTCAAACTGATGTTCTCAGACTGAGAGAATGACGTTTTCTAAGATTCTGCTGGAGCTCTGAATAGCAGTTTTCAAACATCAAATAAAGGGTTTATATAGCTATATATATCAATTTGCATCTGAAATAAACAAGAGAAACACTTATTCGAAGCTGTTTTCAAAAGTTATGTTTAACCTGAAACATTGTCTCAAACTGATGTTCTCAGACTGAGAGAATGACGTTTTCTAAGATTCTGCTGGAGCTCTGAATAGCAGTTTTCAAACATCAAATAAAGGGTTTATATAGCTATATATATCAATTTGCATCTGAAATAAACAAGAGAAACATTTATTCGAAGCTGTTTTCAAAAGTTATGTTTAACCTGAAATATTGTCTCAAACTGATCTTCTCAGACTGAGAGAATGACGTTTTCCAAGATTCTGCTTGAGCTCTGAATAACAGTTTTAAAACATCAAATAAAGGGTTTATATAGCTATATATATCAATTTGCATCTGAAATAAACAAGAGAAACACTTATTCGAAGCTGTTTTCAAAAGTTATGTTTAACCTGAAATATTGTCTCAAACTGATGTTCTCAGACTGAGAGAATGACGTTTTCTAAGATTCTGCTGGAGCTCTGAATAGCAGTTTTCAAACATCAAATAAAGGGTTTATATAGCTATATATATCAATTTGCATCTGAAATAAACAAGAGAAACACTTATTCGAAGCTGTTTTCAAAAGTTATGTTTAACCTGAAATATTGTCTCAAACTGATGTTCTCAGACTGAGAGAATGACGTTTTCTAAGATTCTGCTGGAGCTCTGAATAGCAGTTTTCAAACATCAAATAAAGGGTTTATATAGCTATATATATCAATTTGCATCTGAAATAAACAAGAGAAACATTTATTCGAAGCTGTTTTCAAAAGTTATGTTTAACCTGAAATATTGTCTCAAACTGATCTTCTCAGAATGAGAGAATGACGTTTTCCAAGATTCTGCTGGAGCTCTGAATAACAGTTTTAAAACATCAAATAAAGGGTTTATATAGCTATATATATCAATTTGCATCTGAAATAAACAAGAGAAAAACTTATTCAAAGCTGTTTTCAAAAGTTATGTTTAACCTGAAATATTGTCTCAAACTGATGTTCTCAGACTGAGAGAATGACGTTTTCTAAGATTCTGCTGGAGCTCTGAATAGCAGTTTTCAAACATCAAATAAAGGGTTTATATAGCTATATATATCAACTTGCATCTGAAATAAACAAGAGAAACATTTATTCCAAGCTGTTTTCAAAAGTTATGTTTAACCTGAAATATTGTCTCAAATTGATGTTCTGAGACTGAGAGAATGACGTTTTCCAAGATTCTGCTGGAGCTCTGAATAGCAGTTTTCAAACATCAAATAAAGGGTTTATAAAGCTATATATATCATTTTCCATCTGAAATAAACAAGAGAAACACTTATTCGAAGCTGTTTTCAAAAGTTATGGTTAACCTGAAATATTGTCTCAAACTGATGTTCTCAGACTGAGAGAATGACGTTTTCTAAGATTCTGCTGGAGCTCTGAATAGCAGTTTTCAAACATCAAATAAAGGGTTTATATAGCTATATATATCAATTTGCATCTGAAATAAACAAGAGAAACACTTATTCGAAGCTGTTTTCAAAAGTTATGTTTAACCTGAAACATTGTCTCAAACTGATGTTCTCAGACTGAGAGAATGACGTTTTCTAAGATTCTGCTGGAGCTCTGAATAGCAGTTTTCAAACATCAAATAACTGTTTATATAGCTATATATATCAATTTGCATCTGAAATAAACAAGAGAAACATTTATTCAAAGCTGTTTTCAAAAGTTATGTTTAACCTGAAATATTGTTTCAAACTGATCTTCTCAAACTGAGAGAATGACGTTTTCCAAGATTCTGCTGGAGCTCTGAATAACAGTTTTAAAACATCAAATAAAGGGTTTATATAGCTATATATATCAATTTGCATCTGAAATAAACAAGAGAAACACTTATTCGAAGCTGTTTTCAAAAGTTATGTTTAACCTGAATATTGTCTCAAACTGATGTTCTCAGACTGAGAGAATGACGTTTTCTAAGATTCTGCTGGAGCTCTGAATAGCAGTTTTCAAACATCAAATAAAGGGTTTATATAGCTATATATATAAATTTGCATCTGAAATAAACAAGAGAAACACTTATTCGAAGCTGTTTTCAAAAGTTATGTTTAACCTGAAATATTGTCTCAAACTGATGTTCTCAGACTGAGAGAATGACGTTTTCTAAGATTCTGCTGGAGCTCTGAATAGCAGTTTTCAAACATCAAATAAAGGGTTTATATAGCTATATATAACAATTTGCATCTGAAATAAACAAGAGAAACATTTATTCGAAGCTGTTTTCAAAAGTTATGTTTAACCTGAAATATTGTCTCAAACTGATCTTCTCAGACTGAGAGAATGACGTTTTCCAAGATTCTGCTGGAGCTCTGAATAGCAGTTTTCAAACATCAAATAAAGGGTTTATATAGCTATATATATCATTTCCCATCTGAAATAAACAAGAGAAACACTTATTCGAAGCTGTTTTCAAAAGTTATGGTTAACCTGAAATATTGTCTCAAACTGATGTTCTCAGACTGAGAGAATGACGTTTTCTAAGATTCTGCTGGAGCTCTGAATAGCAGTTTTCAAACATCAAATAAAGGGTTTATATAGCTATATATATCAATTTGCATCTGAAATAAACAAGAGAAACACTTATTCTAAGCTGTTTTCAAAGGATATGTTTAAGTGAGACCTTCTCTAAATGTGATGTATTCAGACTGAGATGTATTTGATGTCCAATCCCGCCACCTTGTGGTTCTTCTTTTTTATCAACATTTCTCTTTTTTTTTCCACAATGCAATTCCCCCAAGCACCCTACCTGGTGCACAAACCAAACACCACCATGTCTTCTCCTTTGAATTTGATTGACAGGTCCACCAGAACGGTCTTGTAGATACAGCATTGCGTTGTCTAGTCCGAGCGAGTCTCAGAATGTTTTCACAGTCTTGGAAGTAGTGAACGCGGGCTAAGATGCTGCTGGAGCTCTGAATAACAGTTTTCAAACATCAAATAAAGGGTTTATATAGCTATATATATCAATTTGCATCTGAAATAAACAAGAGAAACACTTATTCGAAGCTGGTTTCAAAAGTTATGTTTAACCTGAAATATTGTCTCAAACTGATGTTCTCAGACTGAGAGAATGACGTTTTCTAAGATTCTGCTGGAGCTCTGAATAGCAGTTTTCAAACATCAAATAAAGGGTTTATATAGCTATATATAACAATTTGCATCTGAAATAAACAAGAGAAACATTTATTCGAAGCTGTTTTCAAAAGTTATGTTTAACCTGAAATATTGTCTCAAACTGATCTTCTCAGACTGAGAGAATGACGTTTTCCAAGATTCTGCTGGAGCTCTGAATAGCAGTTTTCAAACATCAAATAAAGGGTTTATATAGCTATATATATCATTTTCCATCTGAAATAAACAAGAGAAACACTTATTCGAAGCTGTTTTCAAAAGTTATGGTTAACCTGAAATATTGTCTCAAACTGATGTTCTCAGACTGAGAGAATGACGTTTTCTAAGATTCTGCTGGAGCTCTGAATAGCAGTTTTCAAACATCAAATAAAGGGTTTATATAGCTATATATATCAATTTGCATCTGAAATAAACAAGAGAAACACTTATTCGAAGCTGTTTTCAAAGGATATGTTTAAGTGAGACCTTCTCTAAATGTGATGTATTCAGACTGAGATGTATTTGATGTCCAATCCCGCCACCTTGTGGTTCTTCTTTTTTATCAACATTTCTCTTTTTTTTTCCACAATGCAATTCCCCCAAGCACCCTACCTGGTGCACAAACCAAACACCACCATGTCTTCTCCTTTGAATTTGATTGACAGGTCCACCAGAACGGTCTTGTAGATACAGCATTGCGTTGTCTAGTCCGAGCGAGTCTCAGAATGTTTTCACAGTCTTGGAAGTAGTGAACGCGGGCTAAGATGCTGCTGGAGCTCTGAATAACAGTTTTCAAACATCAAATAAAGGGTTTATATAGCTATATATATCAATTTGCATCTGAAATAAACAAGAGAAACACTTATTCGAAGCTGGTTTCAAAAGTTATGTTTAACCTGAAATATTGTCTCAAACTGATGTTCTCAGACCGAGAGAATGACGTTTTCTAAGATTCTGCTGGAGCTCTGAATAGCAGTTTTCAAACATCAAATAAAGGGTTTATATAGCTATATATATCAATTTGCATCTGAAATAAACAAGAGAAACACTTATTCGAAGCTGTTTTCAAAAGTTATGTTTAACCTGAAATATTGTCTCAAACTGATGTTCTCAGACCGAGAGAATGACGTTTTCTAAGATTCTGCTGGAGCTCTGAATAGCAGTTTTCAAACATCAAATAAAGGGTTTATATAGCTATATATAACAATTTGCATCTGAAATAAACAAGAGAAACATTTATTCGAAGCTGTTTTCAAAAGTTATGTTTAACCTGAAATATTGTCTCAAACTGATCTTCACAGGCTGAGAGAATGACGATTTCCAAGATTCTGCTGAAGCTCTGAATAGCAGTTTTCAAACATCAAATAAAGGGTTTATATAGCTATATATATCAATTTGCATCTGAAATAAACAAGAGAAACACTTATTCGAAGCTGTTTTCAAAAGTTATGTTTAACATGAAATACTGTCTCAAACTGATGTTCTCAGACTGAGAGAATGACGTTTTCTAAGATTCTGCTGGAGCTCTGAATAGCAGTTTTCAAACATCAAATAAAGGGTTTATATAGCTATATATATCAATTTGCATCTGAAATAAACAAGAGAAACACTTATTCGAAGCTGTTTTCAAAAGTTATGTTTAACCTGAAATATTGTCTCAAACTGATGTTCTCAGACCGAGAGAATGACGTTTTCTAAGATTCTGCTGGAGCTCTGAATAGCAGTTTTCAAACATCAAATAAAGGGTTTATATAGCTATATATAACAATTTGCATCTGAAATAAACAAGAGAAACATTTATTCGAAGCTGTTTTCAAAAGTTATGTTTAACCTGAAATATTGTCTCAAACTGATCTTCACAGGCTGAGAGAATGACGTTTTCCAAGATTCTGCTGAAGCTCTGAATAGCAGTTTTCAAACATCAAATAAAGGGTTTATATAGCTATATATATCAATTTGCATCTGAAATAAACAAGAGAAACACTTATTCGAAGCTGTTTTCAAAAGTTATGTTTAACATGAAATACTGTCTCAAACTGATGTTCTCAGACTGAGAGAATGACGTTTTCTAAGATTCTGCTGGAGCTCTGAATAGCAGTTTTCAAACATCAAATAAAGGGTTTATATAGCTATATATAACAATTTGCATCTGAAATAACCAAGAGAAACATTTATTCGAAGCTGTTTTCAAAAGTTATGTTTAACCTGAAATATTGTCTCAAACTGATGTTCTCAGACTGAGAGAATGACGTTTTCCAAGATTCTGCTGGAGCTCTGAATAGCAGTTTTCAAACATCAAATAAAGGGTTTATATAGCTATATATATCAATTTGCATCTGAAATAAACAAGAGAAACACTTATTCGAAGCTGTTTTCAAAAGTTATGTTTAACCTGAAATATTGTCTCAAACTGATGTTCTCAGACTGAGAGAATGACGTTTTCCAAGATTCTGCTGGAGCTCTGAATAGCAGTTTTCAAACATCAAATAAAGGGTTTATATAGCTATTATATCATTTTCCATCTGAAATAAACAAGAGAAACACTTATTCGAAGCTGTTTTCAAAAGTTATGGTTAACCTGAAATATTGTCTCAAACTGATGTTCTCAGACTGAGAGAATGACGTTTTCTGAGATTCTGCTGGAGCTCTGAATAGCAGTTTTCAAACATCAAATAAAGGGTTTATATAGCTATATATATCAATTTGCATCTGAAATAAACAAGAGAAACACTTATTCGAAGCTGTTTTCAAAGGATATGTTTAAGTGAGACCTTCTCTAAATGTGATGTATTCAGACTGAGATGTATTTGATGTCCAATCCCGCCACCTTGTGGTTCTTCTTTTTTATCAACATTTCTCTTTTTTTTTCCACAATGCAATTCCCCCAAGCACCCTACCTGGTGCACAAACCAAACACCACCATGTCTTCTCCTTTGAATTTGATTGACAGGTCCACCAGAACGGTCTTGTAGATACAGCATTGCGTTGTCTAGTCCGAGCGAGTCTCAGAATGTTTTCACAGTCTTGGAAGTAGTGAACGCGGGCTAAGATGCTGCTGGAGCTCTGAATAACAGTTTTCAAACATCAAATAAAGGGTTTATATAGCTATATATATCAATTTGCATCTGAAATAAACAAGAGAAAAACATATTCAAAGCTGTTTTCAAAAGTTATGTTTAACCTGAAATATTGTCTCAAACTGAGAGAATGACGTTTTCTAAGATTCTGCTGGAGCTCTGAATAGCAGTTTTCAAACATCAAATAAAGGGTTTATATAGCTATATATATCAACTTGCATCTGAAATAAACAAGAGAAACATTTATTCCAAGCTGTTTTCAAAAGTTATGTTTAACCTGAAATATTGTCTCAAATTGATGTTCTGAGACTGAGAGAATGACGTTTTCTAAGATTCTGCTGGAGCTCTGTATAGCAGTTTTCAAACATCAAATAAGGGGTTTATATAGCTATATATATCAATTTGCATCTGAAATAAACAAGAAAAAAACTTATTCAAAGCTGTTTTCATAAGTTATGTTTAACCTGAAATATTGTCTCAAACTGATGTTCTCAGACTGAGAGAATGACGTTTTCTAAGATTCTGCTGGAGCTCTGAATAGCAGTTTTCAAACATCAAATAAAGGGTTTATATAGCTATATATATCATTTTCCATCTGAAATAAACAAGAGAAACACTTATTCGAAGCTGTTTTCAAAAGTTATGGTTAACCTGAAATATTGTCTCAAACTGATGTTCTCAGACTGAGAGAATGATGTTTTCTAAGATTCTGCTGGAGCTCTGAATAGCAGTTTTCAAACATCAAATAAAGGGTTTATATAGCTATATATATCAATTTGCATCTGAAATAAACAAGAGAAACACTTATTCGAAGCTGTTTTCAAAAGTTATGTTTAACCTGAAACATTGTCTCAAACTGATGTTCTCAGACTGAGAGAATGACGTTTTCTAAGATTCTGCTGGAGCTCTGAATAGCAGTTTTCAAACATCAAATAAAGGGTTTATATAGCTATATATATCAATTTGCATCTGAAATAAACAAGAGAAACATTTATTCGAAGCTCTTTTCAAAAGTTATGTTTAACCTGAAATATTGTCTCAAACTGATCTTCTCAGACTGAGAGAATGACGTTTTCCAAGATTCTGCTGGAGCTCTGAATAACAGTTTTAAAACATCAAATAAAGGGTTTATATAGCTATATATATCAATTTGCATCTGAAATAAACAAGAGAAACACTTATTCGAAGCTGTTTTCAAAAGTTATGTTTAACCTGAAATATTGTCTCAAACTGATGTTCTCAGACTGAGAGAATGACGTTTTCTAAGATTCTGCTGGAGCTCTGAATAGCAGTTTTCAAACATCAAATAAAGGGTTTATATAGCTATATATATCAATTTGCATCTGAAATAAACAAGAGAAACACTTATTCAAAGCTGTTTTCAAAAGTTATGTTTAACCTGAAATATTGTCTCAAACTGATGTTCTCAGACTGAGAGAATGACGTTTTCTAAGATTCTGCTGGAGCTCTGAATAGCAGTTTTCAAACATCAAATAAAGGGTTTATATAGCTATATATATCAATTTGCATCTGAAATAAACAAGAGAAACACTTATTCGAAGCTGTTTTCAAAAGTTATGTTTAACCTGAAATATTGTCTCAAACTGATGTTCTCAGACTGAGAGAATGACGTTTTCTAAGATTCTGCTGGAGCTCTGAATAGCAGTTTTCAAACATCAAATAAAGGGTTTATATAGCTATATATATCAATTTGCATCTGAAATAAACAAAAGAAAAACTTATTCAAAGCTGTTTTCAAAAGTTATGTTTAACCTGAAATATTGTCTCAAACTGATGTTCTCAGACCGAGAGAATGACGTTTTCTAAGAGTCTGCTGGAGTTCTGAATAGCAGTTTTCAAACATCAAATAAAGGGTTTATATAGCTATATATATCAATTTGCATCTGAAATAAACAAGAGAAACACTTATTCGAAGCTGGTTTCAAAAGTTATGTTTAACCTGAAATATTGTCTCAAACTGATGTTCTCAGACCGAGAGAATGACGTTTTCTAAGATTCTGCTGGAGCTCTGAATAGCAGTTTTCAAACATCAAATAAAGGGTTTATATAGCTATATATATCAATTTGCATCCGAAATAAACAAGAGAAACATTTATTCGAAGCTGTTTTCAAAAGTTATGTTTAACCTGAAATATTGTCTCAAACTGATCTTCACAGGCTGAGAGAATGACGTTTTCCAAGATTCTGCTGAAGCTCTGAATAGCAGTTTTCAAACATCAAATAAAGGGTTTATATAGCTATATATATCAATTTGCATCTTAAATAAACAAGAGAAACACTTATTCGAAGCTGTTTTCAAAAGTTATGTTTAACATGAAATACTGTCTCAAACTGATGTTCTCGGACTGAGAGAATGACGTTTTCTAAGATTCTGCTGGAGCTCTGAATAGCAGTTTTCAAACATCAAATAAAGGGTTTATATAGCTATATATAACAATTTGCATCTGAAATAAACAAGAGAAACATTTATTCGAAGCTGTTTTCAAAAGTTATGTTTAACCTGAAATATTGTCTCAAACTGATCTTCTCAGACTGAGAGAATGACGTTTTCCAAGATTCTGCTGGAGCTCTGAATAACCGTTTTCAAACATCAAATAAAGGGTTGATATAGCTATATATATCAATTTGCATCTGAAATAAACAAGAGAAACACTTATTCGAAGCTGTTTTCAAAAGTTATGTTTAACCTGAAATATTGTCTCAAACTGATGTTCTCAGACTGAGAGAATGACGTTTTCCAAGATTCTGCTGGAGCTCTGAATAGCAGTTTTCAAACATCAAATAAAGGGTTTATATAGCTATTATATCATTTTCCATCTGAAATAAACAAGAGAAACACTTATTCGAAGCTGTTTTCAAAAGTTATGGTTAACCTGAAATATTGTCTCAAACTGATGTTCTCAGACTGAGAGAATGACGTTTTCTAAGATTCTGCTGGAGCTCTGAATAGCAGTTTTCAAACATCAAATAAAGGGTTTATATAGCTATATATATCAATTTGCATCTGAAATAAACAAAAGAAACACTTATTCGAAGCTGTTTTCAAAGGATATGTTTAAGTGAGACCTTCTCTAAATGTGATGTATTCAGACTGAGATGTATTTGATGTCCAATCCCGCCACCTTGTGGTTCTTTTTTTTTATCAACATTTCTCTTTTTTTTTCCACAATGCAATTCCCCCAAGCACCGTACCTGGTGCACAAACCAAACACCACCATGTCTTCTCCTTTGAATTTGATTGACAGGTCCACCAGAACGGTCTTGTAGATACAGCATTGCGTTGTCTAGTCCGAGCGAGTCTCAGAATGTTTTCACAGTCTTGGAAGTAGTGAACGCGGGCTAAGATGCTGCTGGAGCTCTGAATAACAGTTTTCAAACATCAAATAAAGGGTTTATATAGCTATATATATCAACTTGCATCTGAAATAAACAAGAGAAACACTTATTCGAAGCTGTTTTCAAAAGTTATGTTTAACCTGAAATATTGTCTCAAACTGATGTTCTCAGACTGAGAGAATGACGTTTTCTAAGATTCTGCTGGAGCTCTGAATAGCAGTTTTCAAACATCAAATAAAGGGTTTATATAGCTATATATATCAACTTGCATCTGAAATAAACAAGAGAAACATTTATTCCAAGCTGTTTACAAAAGTTATGTTTAACCTGAAATATTGTCTCAAATTGATGTTCTGAGACTGAGAGAATGACGTTTTCTAAGATTCTGCTGGAGCTCTGTATAGCAGTTTTCAAACATCAAATAAAGGGTTTATATAGCTATATATATCAATTTGCATCTGAAATAAACAAGAAAAAAACTTATTCAAAGGTGTTTTCATAAGTTATGTTTAACCTGAAATATTGTCTCAAACTGATGTTCTCAGACTGAGAGAATGACGTTTTCTAATATTCTGCTGGAGCTCTGAATAGCAGTTTTCAAACATCAAATAAAGGGTTTGTATAGCTATATATATCAATTTGCATCTGAACTAAACAAGAGAAACACTTATTCGAAGCTGTTTTCAAAAGTTATGTTTAACCTGAAACATTGTCTCAAACTGATGTTCTCAGACTGAGAGAATGACGTTTTCTAAGATTCTGCTGGAGCTCTGAATAGCAGTTTTCAAACATCAAATAAAGGGTTTATATAGCTATATATATCAATTTGCATCCGAAATAAACAAGAGAAACACTTATTCAAAGCTGTTTTCAAAAGTTATGTTTAACCTGAAATATTGTCTCAAACTGATGTTCTCAGACTGAGAGAATGACGTTTTCCAAGATTCTGCTGGAGCTCTGAATAGCAGTTTTCAAACATCAAATAAAGGGTTTATATAGCTATATATATCAATTTGCATCTGAAATAAACAAGAGAAACATTTATTCGAAGCTGTTTTCAAAAGTTATGTTTAACCTGAAATATTGTCTCAAACTGATCTTCTCAGACTGAGAGAATGACGTTTTCCAAGAATCTGCTGGAGCTCTGAATAACAGTTTTAAAACATCAAATAAAGGGTTTATATAGCTATATATATCAATTTGCATCTGAAATAAACAAGAGAAACACTTATTCGAAGCTGTTTTCAAAAGTTATGTTTAACCTGAAATATTGTCTCAAACTGATGTTCTCAGACTGAGAGAATGACGTTTTCTAAGATTCTGCTGGAGCTCTGAATAGCAGTTTTCAAACATCAAATAAAGGGTTTATATAGCTATATATATCAATTTGCATCCGAAATAAACGAGAGAAACACTTATTCAAAGCTGTTTTCAAAAGTTATGTTTAACCTGAAATATTGTCTCAAACTGATGTTCTCAGACTGAGAGAAAGACGTTTTCTAAGATTCTGCTGGAGCTCTGAATAGCAGTTTTCAAACATCAAATAAAGGGTTTATATAGCTATATATATCAATTTGCATCTGAAATAAACAAGAGAAACATTTATTCGAAGCTGTTTTCAAAAGTTATGTTTAACCTGAAATATTGTCTCAAACTGATCTTCTCAGACTGAGAGAATGACGTTTTCCAAGATTCTGCTGGAGCTCTGAATAACAGTTTTAAAACATCAAATAAAGGGTTTATATAGCTATATATATCAATTTGCATCTGAAATAAACAAGAGAAACACTTATTCGAAGCTGTTTTCAAAAGTTATGTTTAACCTGAAATATTGTCTCAAACTGATGTTCTCAGACTGAGAGAATGACGTTTTCTAAGATTCTGCTGGAGCTCTGAATAGCAGTTTTCAAACATCAAATAAAGGGTTTATATAGCTATATATATCAATTTGCATCTGAAATAAACAAGAGAAACATTTATTCGAAGCTGTTTTCAAAAGTTATGTTTAACCTGAAATATTGTCTCAAACTGATCTTCTCAGACTGAGAGAATGACGTTTTCCAAGATTCTGCTGGAGCTCTGAATAACAGTTTTAAAACATCAAATAAAGGGTTTATATAGCTATATATATCAATTTGCATCTGAAATAAACAAGAGAAACACTTATTCAAAGCTGTTTTCAAAAGTTATGTTTAACCTGAAATATTGTCTCAAACTGATGTTCTCAGACTGAGAGAATGACGTTTTCTAAGATTCTGCTGGAGCTCTGAATAGCAGTTTTCAAACATCAAATAAAGGGTTTATATAGCTATATATATCAATTTGCATCTGAAATAAACAAGAGAAACATTTATTCGAAGCTGTTTTCAAAAGTTATGTTTAACCTGAAATATTGTCTCAAACTGATCTTCTCAGACTGAGAGAATGACGTTTTCCAAGATTCTGCTGGAGCTCTGAATAACAGTTTTAAAACATCAAATAAAGGGTTTATATAGCTATATATATCAATTTGCATCTGAAATAAACAAGAGAAACACTTATTCGAAGCTGTTTTCAAAAGTTATGTTTAACCTGAAATATTGTCTCAAACTGATGTTCTCAGACTGAGAGAATGACGTTTTCTAAGATTCTGCTGGAGCTCTGAATAGCAGTTTTCAAACATCAAATAAAGGGTTTATATAGCTATATATATCAATTTGCATCCGAAATAAACGAGAGAAACACTTATTCAAAGCTGTTTTCAAAAGTTATGTTTAACCTGAAATATTGTCTCAAACTGATGTTCTCAGACTGAGAGAAAGACGTTTTCTAAGATTCTGCTGGAGCTCTGAATAGCAGTTTTCAAACATCAAATAAAGGGTTTATATAGCTATATATATCAATTTGCATCTGAAATAAACAAGAGAAACATTTATTCGAAGCTGTTTTCAAAAGTTATGTTTAACCTGAAATATTGTCTCAAACTGATCTTCTCAGACTGAGAGAATGACGTTTTCCAAGATTCTGCTGGAGCTCTGAATAACAGTTTTAAAACATCAAATAAAGGGTTTATATAGCTATATATATCAATTTGCATCTGAAATAAACAAGAGAAACACTTATTCGAAGCTGTTTTCAAAAGTTATGTTTAACCTGAAATATTGTTTCAAACTGATCTTCTCAGACTGAGAGAATGACGTTTTCCAAGATTCTGCTGGAGCTCTGAATAACAGTTTTAAAACATCAAATAAAGGGTTTATATAGCTATATATATCAATTTGCATCTGAAATAAACAAGAGAAACACTTATTCGAAGCTGTTTTCAAAAGTTATGTTTAACCTGAACATTGTCTCAAACTGATGTTCTCAGACTGAGAGAATGACGTTTTCTAAGATTCTGCTGGAGCTCTGAATAGCAGTTTTCAAACATCAAATAAAGGGTTTATATAGCTATATATATCAATTTGCATCTGAAATAAACAAGAGAAACATTTATTCGAAGCTGTTTTCAAAAGTTATGTTTAACCTGAAATATTGTCTCAAACTGATGTTCTCAGACTGAGAGAATGACGTTTTCTAAGATTCTGCTGGAGCTCTGAATAGCAGTTTTCAAACATCAAATAAAGGGTTTATATAGCTATATATATCGATTTGCATCTGAAATAAAGAAGAGAAACACTTATTCGAAGCTGTTTTCAAAAGTTATGTTTAACCTGAAATATTGTCTCAAACTGATGTTCTCAGACCGAGAGAATGACGTTTTCTAAGATTCTGCTGGAGCTCTGAATAGCAGTTTTCAAACATCAAATAAAGGGTTTATATAGCTATATATATCAATTTGCATCTGAAATAAACAAGAGAAACATTTATTCGAAGCTGTTTTCAAAAGTTATGTTTAACCTGAAATATTGTCTCAAACTGATGTTCTCAGACCGAGAGAATGACGTTTTCTAAGATTCTGCTGGAGCTCTGAATAGCAGTTTTCAAACATCAAATAAAGGGTTTATATAGCTATATATATCAATTTGCATCTGAAATAAACAAGAGAAACATTTATTCGAAGCTGTTTTCAAAAGTTATGTTTAACCTGAAATATTGTCTCAAACTGATGTTCTCAGACTGAGAGAATGACGTTTTCTAAGATTCTGCTGGAGCTCTGAATAGCAGTTTTCAAACATCAAATAAAGGGTTTATATAGCTATATATATCAATTTGCATCTGAAATAAACAAGAGAAACATTTATTCGAAGCTGTTTTCAAAAGTTATGTTTAACCTGAAATATTGTCTCAAACTGATCTTCTCAGACTGAGAGAATGACGTTTTCCAAGATTCTGCTGGAGCTCTGAATAACAGTTTTAAAACATCAAATAAAGGGTTTATATAGCTATATATATCAATTTGCATCTGAAATAAACAAGAGAAACACTTATTCGAAGCTGTTTTCAAAAGTTATGTTTAACCTGAAACATTGTCTCAAACTGATGTTCTCAGACTGAGAGAATGACGTTTTCTAAGATTCTGCTGGAGCTCTGAATAGCAGTTTTCAAACATCAAATAAAGGGTTTATATAGCTATATATATCAATTTGCATCTGAAATAAACAAGAGAAACATTTATTCGAAGCTGTTTTCAAAAGTTATGTTTAACCTGAAATATTGTCTCAAACTGATCTTCTCAGACTGAGAGAATGACGTTTTCCAAGATTC
This sequence comes from Callionymus lyra, assembly GCF_982586985.1. Taxonomy (NCBI): domain Eukaryota; kingdom Metazoa; phylum Chordata; class Actinopteri; order Syngnathiformes; family Callionymidae; genus Callionymus; species Callionymus lyra. The sequence goes on along the minus strand of NW_028258543.1, from coordinate 426,507 downwards.
TGCTGGAGCTCTGAATAACAGTTTTAAAACATCAAATAAAGGGTTTATATAGCTATATATATCAATTTCCATCTGAAATAAACAATAGAAACACTTATTCGAAGCTGGTTTCAAAAGTTATGTTTAACCTGAAATATTGTCTCAAACTGATGTTCTCAGACCGAGAGAATGACGTTTTCTAAGATTCTGCTGGAGCTCTGAATAGCAGTTTTCAAACATCAAATAAAAAGGTTTATATAGCTATATATATCAATTTGCATCTGAAATAAACAAGAGAAACACTTATTCGAAGCTGTTTTCAAAAGTTATGTTTAACCTGAAATATTGTCTCAAACTGATGTTCTCAGACTGAGAGAATGACGTTTTCTAAGATTCTGCTGGAGCTCTGAATAGCAGTTTTCAAACATCAAATAAAGGGTTTATATAGCTATATATAACAATTTGCATCTGAAATAAACAAGAGAAACATTTATTCGAAGCTGTTTTCAAAAGTTATGTTTAACCTGAAATATTGTCTCAAACTGATCTTCTCAGACTGAGAGAATGACGTTTTCCAAGATTCTGCTGGAGCTCTGAATAGCAGTTTTCAAACATCAAATAAAGGGTTTATATAGCTATATATATCATTTTCCATCTGAAATAAACAAGAGAAACACTTATTCGAAGCTGTTTTCAAAAGTTATGGTTAACCTGAAATATTGTCTCAAACTGATGTTCTCAGACTGAGAGAATGACGTTTTCTAAGATTCTGCTGGAGCTCTGAATAGCAGTTTTCAAACATCAAATAAAGGGTTTATATAGCTATATATATCAATTTGCATCTGAAATAAACAAGAGAAACACTTATTCGAAGCTGTTTTCAAAGGATATGTTTAAGTGAGACCTTCTCTAAATGTGATGTATTCAGACTGAGATGTATTTGATGTCCAATCCCGCCACCTTGTGGTTCTTTTTTTTTATCAACATTTCTCTTTTTTTTTCCACAATGCAATTCCCCCAAGCACCCTACCTGGTGCACAAACCAAACACCACCATGTCTTCTCCTTTGAATTTGATTGACAGGTCCACCAGAACGGTCTTGTAGATACAGCATTGCGTTGTCTAGTCCGAGCGAGTCTCAGAATGTTTTCACAGTCTTGGAAGTAGTGAACGCGGGCTAAGATGCTGCTGGAGCTCTGAATAACAGTTTTCAAACATCAAATAAAGGGTTTATATAGCTATATATATCAATTTGCATCTGAAATAAACAAGAGAAACACTTATTCGAAGCTGGTTTCAAAAGTTATGTTTAACCTGTAATATTGTCTCAAACTGATGTTCTCAGACCGAGAGAATGACGTTTTCTAAGATTCTGCTGGAGCTCTGAATAGCAGTTTTCAAACATCAAATAAAGGGTTTATATAGCTATATATATCAATTTGCATCTGAAATAAACAAGAGAAACACTTATTCGAAGCTGTTTTCAAAAGTTATGTTTAACCTGAAATATTGTCTCAAACTGATGTTCTCAGACCGAGAGAATGACGTTTTCTAAGATTCTGCTGGAGCTCTGAATAGCAGTTTTCAAACATCAAATAAAGGGTTTATATAGCTATATATATCAATTTGCATCTGAAATAAACAAGAGAAACATTTATTCGAAGCTGTTTTCAAAAGTTATGTTTAACCTGAAATATTGTCTCAAACTGATCTTCTCAGACTGAGAGAATGACGTTTTCCAAGATTCTGCTGGAGCTCTGAATAACAGTTTTAAAACATCAAATAAAGGGTTTATATAGCTATATATATCAATTTGCATCTGAAATAAACAAGAGAAACACTTATTCGAAGCTGTTTTCAAAAGTTATGTTTAACCTGAAATATTGTCTCAAACTGATGTTCTCAGACTGAGAGAATGACGTTTTCTAAAATTCTGCTGGAGCTCTGAATAGCAGTTTTCAAACATCAAATAAAGGATTTATATAGCTATATATATCAATTTGCATCTGAAATAAACAAGAGAAAAACTTATTCAAAGCTGTTTTCAAAAGTTATGTTTAACCTGAAACATTGTCTCAAACTGATGTTCTCAGACTGAGAGAATGACGTTTTCTAAGATTCTGCTGGAGCTCTGAATAGCAGTTTTCAAACATCAAATAAAGGGTTTATATAGCTATATATATCAATTTGCATCTGAAATAAACAAGAGAAACATTTATTCAAAGCTGTTTTCAAAAGTTATGTTTATCCTGAAATATTGTCTCAAATTGATGTTCTGAGACTGAGAGAATGACGTTTTCTAAGATTCTGCTGGAGCTCTGTATAGCAGTTTTCAAACATCAAATAAAGGGTTTATATAGCTATATATATCAATTTGCATCTGAAATAAACAAGAAAAAAACTTATTCAAAGCTGTTTTCATAAGTTATGTTTAACCTGAAATATTGTCTCAAACTGATGTTCTCAGACTGAGAGAATGACGTTTTCTAAGATTCTGCTGGAGCTCTGAATAGCAGTTTTCAAACATCAAATAAAGGGTTTGTATAGCTATATATATCAATTTGCATCTGAACTAAACAAGAGAAACACTTAGTCGAAGCTGTTTTCAAAAGTTATGTTTAACCTGAAACATTGTCTCAAACTGATGTTCTCAGACTGAGAGAATGACGTTTTCTAAGATTCTGCTGGAGCTCTGAATAGCAGTTTTCAAACATCAAATAAAGGGTTTATATAGCTATATATATCAATTTGCATCCAAAATAAACAAGAGAAACACTTATTCAAAGCTGTTTTCAAAAGTTATGTTTAACCTGAAATATTGTCTCAAACTGATGTTCTCAGACTGAGAGAATGACGTTTTCCAAGATTCTGCTGGAGCTCTGAATAGCAGTTTTCAAACATCAAATAAAGGGTTTATATAGCTATATATATCAATTTGCATCTGAAATAAACAAGAGAAACATTTATTCGAAGCTGTTTTCAAAAGTTATGTTTAACCTGAAATATTGTCTCAAACTGATCTTCTCAGACTGAGAGAATGACGTTTTCCAAGATTCTGCTGGAGCTCTGAATAACAGTTTTAAAACATCAAATAAAGGGTTTATATAGCTATATATATCAATTTGCATCTGAAATAAACAAGAGAAACACTTATTCGAAGCTGTTTTCAAAAGTTATGTTTAACCTAAAATATAGTCTCAAACTGATGTTCTCAGACTGAGAGAATGACGTTTTCTAAGATTCTGCTGGAGCTCTGAATAGCAGTTTTCAAACATCAAATAAAGGGTTTATATAGCTATATATATCAATTTGCATCTGAAATAAACAAGAGAAACACTTATTCAAAGCTGTTTTCAAAAGTTATGTTTAACCTGAAATATTGTCTCAAACTGATGTTCTCAGACTGAGAGAATGACGTTTTCTAAGATTCTGCTGGAGCTCTGAATAGCAGTTTTCAAACATCAAATAAAGGGTTTATATAGCTATATATATCAATTTGCATCTGAAATAAACAAGAGAAACATTTATTCGAAGCTGTTTTCAAAAGTTATGTTTAACCTGAAATATTGTCTCAAACTGATGTTCTCAGACTGAGAGAATGACGTTTTCTAAGATTCTGCTGGAGCTCTGAATAGCAGTTTTCAAACATCAAATAAAGGGTTTATATAGCTATATATATCAACTTGCATCTGAAATAAACAAGAGAAACATTTATTCCAAGCTGTTTTCAAAAGTTATGTTTAACCTGAAATATTGTCTCAAATTGATGTTCTGAGACTGAGAGAATGACGTTTTCCAAGATTCTGCTGGAGCTCTGAATAGCAGTTTTCAAACATCAAATAAAGGGTTTATAAAGCTATATATATCATTTTCCATCTGAAATAAACAAGAGAAACACTTATTCGAAGCTGTTTTCAAAAGTTATGGTTAACCTGAAATATTGTCTCAAACTGATGTTCTCAGACTGAGAGAATGACGTTTTCTAAGATTCTGCTGGAGCTCTGAATAGCAGTTTTCAAACATCAAATAAAGGGTTTATATAGCTATATATATCAATTTGCATCTGAAATAAACAAGAGAAACACTTATTCGAAGCTGTTTTCAAAAGTTATGTTTAACCTGAAACATTGTCTCAAACTGATGTTCTCAGACTGAGAGAATGACGTTTTCTAAGATTCTGCTGGAGCTCTGAATAGCAGTTTTCAAACATCAAATAAAGGGTTTATATAGCTATATATATCAATTTGCATCTGAAATAAACAAGAGAAACATTTATTCGAAGCTGTTTTCAAAAGTTATGTTTAACCTGAAATATTGTCTCAAACTGATCTTCTCAGACTGAGAGAATGACGTTTTCCAAGATTCTGCTGGAGCTCTGAATAACAGTTTTAAAACATCAAATAAAGGGTTTATATAGCTATATATATCAATTTGCATCTGAAATAAACAAGAGAAACACTTATTCGAAGCTGTTTTCAAAAGTTATGTTTAACCTGAAATATTGTTTCAAACTGATCTTCTCAGACTGAGAGAATGACGTTTTCCAAGATTCTGCTGGAGCTCTGAATAACAGTTTTAAAACATCAAATAAAGGGTTTATATAGCTATATATATCAATTTGCATCTGAAATAAACAAGAGAAACACTTATTCGAAGCTGTTTTCAAAAGTTATGTTTAACCTGAACATTGTCTCAAACTGATGTTCTCAGACTGAGAGAATGACGTTTTCTAAGATTCTGCTGGAGCTCTGAATAGCAGTTTTCAAACATCAAATAAAGGGTTTATATAGCTATATATATCAATTTGCATCTGAAATAAACAAGAGAAACATTTATTCGAAGCTGTTTTCAAAAGTTATGTTTAACCTGAAATATTGTCTCAAACTGATGTTCTCAGACTGAGAGAATGACGTTTTCTAAGATTCTGCTGGAGCTCTGAATAGCAGTTTTCAAACATCAAATAAAGGGTTTATATAGCTATATATATCGATTTGCATCTGAAATAAAGAAGAGAAACACTTATTCGAAGCTGTTTTCAAAAGTTATGTTTAACCTGAAATATTGTCTCAAACTGATGTTCTCAGACCGAGAGAATGACGTTTTCTAAGATTCTGCTGGAGCTCTGAATAGCAGTTTTCAAACATCAAATAAAGGGTTTATATAGCTATATATATCAATTTGCATCTGAAATAAACAAGAGAAACATTTATTCGAAGCTGTTTTCAAAAGTTATGTTTAACCTGAAATATTGTCTCAAACTGATGTTCTCAGACCGAGAGAATGACGTTTTCTAAGATTCTGCTGGAGCTCTGAATAGCAGTTTTCAAACATCAAATAAAGGGTTTATATAGCTATATATATCAATTTGCATCTGAAATAAACAAGAGAAACATTTATTCGAAGCTGTTTTCAAAAGTTATGTTTAACCTGAAATATTGTCTCAAACTGATGTTCTCAGACTGAGAGAATGACGTTTTCTAAGATTCTGCTGGAGCTCTGAATAGCAGTTTTCAAACATCAAATAAAGGGTTTATATAGCTATATATATCAATTTGCATCTGAAATAAACAAGAGAAACATTTATTCGAAGCTGTTTTCAAAAGTTATGTTTAACCTGAAATATTGTCTCAAACTGATCTTCTCAGACTGAGAGAATGACGTTTTCCAAGATTCTGCTGGAGCTCTGAATAACAGTTTTAAAACATCAAATAAAGGGTTTATATAGCTATATATATCAATTTGCATCTGAAATAAACAAGAGAAACACTTATTCGAAGCTGTTTTCAAAAGTTATGTTTAACCTGAAACATTGTCTCAAACTGATGTTCTCAGACTGAGAGAATGACGTTTTCTAAGATTCTGCTGGAGCTCTGAATAGCAGTTTTCAAACATCAAATAAAGGGTTTATATAGCTATATATATCAATTTGCATCTGAAATAAACAAGAGAAACATTTATTCGAAGCTGTTTTCAAAAGTTATGTTTAACCTGAAATATTGTCTCAAACTGATCTTCTCAGACTGAGAGAATGACGTTTTCCAAGATTCTGCTGGAGCTCTGAATAACAGTTTTAAAACATCAAATAAAGGGTTTATATAGCTATATATATCAATTTCCATCTGAAATAAACAATAGAAACACTTATTCGAAGCTGGTTTCAAAAGTTATGTTTAACCTGAAATATTGTCTCAAACTGATGTTCTCAGACCGAGAGAATGACGTTTTCTAAGATTCTGCTGGAGCTCTGAATAGCAGTTTTCAAACATCAAATAAAAAGGTTTATATAGCTATATATATCAATTTGCATCTGAAATAAACAAGAGAAACACTTATTCGAAGCTGTTTTCAAAAGTTATGTTTAACCTGAAATATTGTCTCAAACTGATGTTCTCAGACCGAGAGAATGACGTTTTCTAAGATTCTGCTGGAGCTCTGAATAGCAGTTTTCAAACATCAAATAAAGGGTTTATATAGCTATATATAACAATTTGCATCTGAAATAAACAAGAGAAACATTTATTCGAAGCTGTTTTCAAAAGTTATGTTTAACCTGAAATATTGTCTCAAACTGATCTTCTCAGACTGAGAGAATGACGTTTTCCAAGATTCTGCTGGAGCTCTGAATAGCAGTTTTCAAACATCAAATAAAGGGTTTATATAGCTATATATATCATTTTCCATCTGAAATAAACAAGAGAAACACTTATTCGAAGCTGTTTTCAAAAGTTATGGTTAACCTGAAATATTGTCTCAAACTGATGTTCTCAGACTGAGAGAATGACGTTTTCTAAGATTCTGCTGGAGCTCTGAATAGCAGTTTTCAAACATCAAATAAAGGGTTTATATAGCTATATATATCAATTTGCATCTGAAATAAACAAGAGAAACACTTATTCGAAGCTGTTTTCAAAGGATATGTTTAAGTGAGACCTTCTCTAAATGTGATGTATTCAGACTGAGATGTATTTGATGTCCAATCCCGCCACCTTGTGGTTCTTTTTTTTTATCAACATTTCTCTTTTTTTTTTCCACAATGCAATTCCCCCAAGCACCCTACCTGGTGCACAAACCAAACACCACCATGTCTTCTCCTTTGAATTTGATTGACAGGTCCACCAGAACGGTCTTGTAGATACAGCATTGCGTTGTCTAGTCCGAGCGAGTCTCAGAATGTTTTCACAGTCTTGGAAGTAGTGAACGCGGGCTAAGATGCTGCTGGAGCTCTGAATAACAGTTTTCAAACATCAAATAAAGGGTTTATATAGCTATATATATCAATTTGCATCTGAAATAAACAAGAGAAACACTTATTCGAAGCTGGTTTCAAAAGTTATGTTTAACCTGAAATATTGTCTCAAACTGATGTTCTCAGACCGAGAGAATGACGTTTTCTAAGATTCTGCTGGAGCTCTGAATAGCAGTTTTCAAACATCAAATAAAGGGTTTATATAGCTATATATATCAATTTGCATCTGAAATAAACAAGAGAAACACTTATTCGAAGCTGTTTTCAAAAGTTATGTTTAACCTGAAATATTGTCTCAAACTGATGTTCTCAGACCGAGAGAATGACGTTTTCTAAGATTCTGCTGGAGCTCTGAATAGCAGTTTTCAAACATCAAATAAAGGGTTTATATAGCTATATATATCAATTTGCATCTGAAATAAACAAGAGAAACACTTATTCGAAGCTGTTTTCAAAAGTTATGTTTAACCTGAAATATTGTCTCAAACTGATGTTCTCAGACCGAGAGAATGACGTTTTCTAAGATTCTGCTGGAGCTCTGAATAGCAGTTTTCAAACATCAAATAAAGGGTTTATATAGCTATATATAACAATTTGCATCTGAAATAAACAAGAGAAACATTTATTCGAAGCTGTTTTCAAAAGTTATGTTTAACCTGAAATATTGTCTCAAACTGATCTTCACAGGCTGAGAGAATGACGTTTTCCAAGATTCTGCTGAAGCTCTGAATAGCAGTTTTCAAACATCAAATAAAGGGTTTATATAGCTATATATATCAATTTGCATCTGAAATAAACAAGAGAAACACTTATTCGAAGCTGTTTTCAAAAGTTATGTTTAACATGAAATACTGTCTCAAACTGATGTTCTCAGACTGAGAGAATGACGTTTTCTAAGATTCTGCTGGAGCTCTGAATAGCAGTTTTCAAACATCAAATAAAGGGTTTATATAGCTATATATATCAATTTGCATCTGAAATAAACAAGAGAAACACTTATTCGAAGCTGTTTTCAAAAGTTATGTTTAACCTGAAATATTGTCTCAAACTGATGTTCTCAGACTGAGAGAATGACGTTTTCTAAGATTCTGCTGGAGCTCTGAATAGCAGTTTTCAAACATCAAATAAAGGGTTTATATAGCTATATATATCAATTTGCATCTGAAATAAACAAGAGAAACATTTATTCGAAGCTGTTTTCAAAAGTTATGTTTAACCTGAAATATTGTCTCAAACTGATCTTCTCAGACTGAGAGAATGACGTTTTCCAAGATTCTGCTGGAGCTCTGAATAACAGTTTTAAAACATCAAATAAAGGGTTTATATAGCTATATATATCAATTTGCATCTGAAATAAACAAGAGAAAAACTTATTCAAAGCTGTTTTCAAAAGTTATGTTTAACCTGAAATATTGTCTCAAACTGATGTTCTCAGACTGAGAGAATGACGTTTTCTAAGATTCTGCTGGAGCTCTGAATAGCAGTTTTCAAACATCAAATAAAGGGTTTATATAGCTATATATATCAACTTGCATCTGAAATAAACAAGAGAAACATTTATTCCAAGCTGTTTTCAAAAGTTATGTTTAACCTGAAATATTGTCTCAAATTGATGTTCTGAGACTGAGAGAATGACGTTTTCCAAGATTCTGCTGGAGCTCTGAATAGCAGTTTTCAAACATCAAATAAAGGGTTTATAAAGCTATATATATCATTTTCCATCTGAAATAAACAAGAGAAACACTTATTCGAAGCTGTTTTCAAAAGTTATGGTTAACCTGAAATATTGTCTCAAACTGATGTTCTCAGACTGAGAGAATGACGTTTTCTAAGATTCTGCTGGAGCTCTGAATAGCAGTTTTCAAACATCAAATAAAGGGTTTATATAGCTATATATATCAATTTGCATCTGAAATAAACAAGAGAAACACTTATTCGAAGCTGTTTTCAAAAGTTATGTTTAACCTGAAGCATTGTCTCAAACTGATGTTCTCAGACTGAGAGAATGACGTTTTCTAAGATTCTGCTGGAGCTCTGAATAGCAGTTTTCAAACATCAAATAAAGGGTTTATATAGCTATATATATCAATTTGCATCTGAAATAAACAAGAGAAACATTTATTCGAAGCTGTTTTCAAAAGTTATGTTTAACCTGAAATATTGTCTCAAACTGATCTTCTCAGACTGAGAGAATGACGTTTTCCAAGATTCTGCTGGAGCTCTGAATAACAGTTTTAAAACATCAAATAAAGGGTTTATATAGCTATATATATCAATTTGCATCTGAAATAAACAAGAGAAACACTTATTCGAAGCTGTTTTCAAAAGTTATGTTTAACCTGAAATATTGTCTCAAACTGATGTTCTCAGACTGAGAGAATGACGTTTTCTAAGATTCTGCTGGAGCTCTGAATAGCAGTTTTCAAACATCAAATAAAGGGTTTATATAGCTATATATATCAATTTGCATCTGAAATAAACAAGAGAAACACTTATTCGAAGCTGTTTTCAAAAGTTATGTTTAACCTGAAATATTGTCTCAAACTGATGTTCTCAGACTGAGAGAATGACGTTTTCTAAGATTCTGCTGGAGCTCTGAATAGCAGTTTTCAAACATCAAATAAAGGGTTTATATAGCTATATATATCAATTTGCATCTGAAATAAACAAGAGAAACACTTATTCGAAGCTGGTTTCAAAAGTTATGTTTAACCTGAAATATTGTCTCAAACTGATGTTCTCAGACTAAGAGAATGAAGTTTTCCAAGATTCTGCTGGAGCTCTGAATAGCAGTTTTCAAACATCAAATAAAGGGTTTATATAGCTATATATATCAATTTGCATCTGAAATAAACAAGAGAAACACTTATTCGAAGCTGTTTCCAAAAGTTATGTTTAACCTGAAATATTGTCTCAAACTGATGTTCTCAGACCGAGAGAATGACGTTTTCTAAGATTCTGCTGGAGCTCTGAATAGCAGTTTTCAAACATCAAATAAAGGGTTTATATAGCTATATATATCAATTTGCATCTGAAATAAACAAGAGAAACATTTATTCGAAGCTGTTTTCAAAAGTTATGTTTAACCTGAAATATTGTCTCAAACTGATCTTCTCAGACTGAGAGAATGACGTTTTCCAAGATTCTGCTGGAGCTCTGAATAACAGTTTTAAAACATCAAATAAAGGGTTTATATAGCTATATATATCAATTTGCATCTGAAATAAACAAGAGAAACACTTATTCGAAACTGTTTTCAAAAGTTATGTTTAACCTGAAATATTGTCTCAAACTGATGTTCTCAGACTGAGAGAATGACGTTTTCTAAGATTCTGCTGGAGCTCTGAATAGCAGTTTTCAAACATCAAATAAAGGGTTTATATAGCTATATATATCAATTTGCATCTGAAATAAACAAGAGAAACACTTATTCGAAGCTGTTTTCAAAAGTTATGTTTAACCTGAAATATTGTCTCAAACTGATGTTCTCAGACTGAGAGAATGACGTTTTCTAAGATTCTGCTGGAGCTCTGAATAGCAGTTTTCAAACATCAAATAAAGGGTTTATATAGCTATATATATCAATTTGCATCTGAAATAAACAAGAGAAACACTTATTCGAAGCTGGTTTCAAAAGTTATGTTTAACCTGAAATATTGTCTCAAACTGATGTTCTCAGACCGAGAGAATGACGTTTTCTAAGATTCTGCTGGAGCTCTGAATAGCAGTTTTCAAACATCAAATAAAGGGTTTATATAGCTATATATATCAATTTGCATCTGAAATAAACAAGAGAAACACTTATTCGAAGCTGTTTTCAAAAGTTATGTTTAACCTGAAATATTGTCTCAAACTGATGTTCTCAGACCGAGAGAATGACGTTTTCCAAGATTCTGCTGGAGCTCTGAATAGCAGTTTTCAAACATCAAATAAAGGGTTTATATAGCTATATATAACAATTTGCATCTGAAATAAACAAGAGAAACATTTATTCGAAGCTGTTTTCAAAAGTTATGTTTAACCTGAAATATTGTCTCAAACTGATGTTCTCAGACTGAGAGAATGACGTTTTCCAAGATTCTGCTGGAGCTCTGAATAGCAGTTTTCAAACATCAAATAAAGGGTTTATAAAGCTATATATATCATTTTCCATCTGAAATAAACAAGAGAAACACTTATTCGAAGCTGTTTTCAAAAGTTATGGTTAACCTGAAATATTGTCTCAAACTGATGTTCTCAGACTGAGAGAATGACGTTTTCTAAGATTCTGCTGGAGCTCTGAATAGCAGTTTTCAAACATCAAATAAAGGGTTTATATAGCTATATATAACAATTTGCATCTGAAATAAACAAGAGAAACACTTATTCGAAGCTGTTTTCAAAAGTTATGTTTAACCTGAAATATTGTCTCAAACTGATGTTCTCAGACTGAGAGAATGACGTTTTCCAAGATTCTGCTGGAGCTCTGAATAGCAGTTTTCAAACATCAAATAAAGGGTTTATAAAGCTATATATATCATTTTCCATCTGAAATAAACAAGAGAAACACTTATTCGAAGCTGTTTTCAAAAGTTATGGTTAACCTGAAATATTGTCTCAAACTGATGTTCTCAGACTGAGAGAATGACGTTTTCTAAGATTCTGCTGGAGCTCTGAATAGCAGTTTTCAAACATCAAATAAAGGGTTTATATAGCTATATATATCAATTTGCATCTGAAATAAACAAGAGAAACACTTATTCGAAGCTGTTTTCAAAAGTTATGTTTAACCTGAAACATTGTCTCAAACTGATGTTCTCAGACTGAGAGAATGACGTTTTCTAAGATTCTGCTGGAGCTCTGAATAGCAGTTTTCAAACATCAAATAAAGGGTTTATATAGCTATATATATCAATTTGCATCTGAAATAAACAAGAGAAACATTTATTCGAAGCTGTTTTCAAAAGTTATGTTTAACCTGAAATATTGTCTCAAACTGATCTTCTCAGACTGAGAGAATGACGTTTTCCAAGATTCTGCTGGAGCTCTGAATAACAGTTTTAAAACATCAAATAAAGGGTTTATATAGCTATATATATCAATTTGCATCTGAAATAAACAAGAGAAACACTTATTCGAAGCTGTTTTCAAAAGTTATGTTTAACCTGAAATATTGTCTCAAACTGATGTTCTCAGACTGAGAGAATGACGTTTTCTAAGATTCTGCTGGAGCTCTGAATAGCAGTTTTCAAACATCAAATAAAGGGTTTATATAGCTATATATATCAATTTGCATCTGAAATAAACAAGAGAAACACTTATTCGAAGCTGTTTTCAAAAGTTATGTTTAACCTGAAATATTGTCTCAAACTGATGTTCTCAGACTGAGAGAATGACGTTTTCTAAGATTCTGCTGGAGCTCTGAATAGCAGTTTTCAAACATCAAATAAAGGGTTTATATAGCTATATATAACAATTTGCATCTGAAATAAACAAGAGAAACATTTATTCGAAGCTGTTTTCAAAAGTTATGTTTAACCTGAAATATTGTCTCAAACTGATCTTCTCAGACTGAGAGAATGACGTTTTCCAAGATTCTGCTGGAGCTCTGAATAGCAGTTTTCAAACATCAAATAAAGGGTTTATATAGCTATATATATCATTTTCCATCTGAAATAAACAAGAGAAACACTTATTCGAAGCTGTTTTCAAAAGTTATGGTTAACCTGAAATATTGTCTCAAACTGATGTTCTCAGACTGAGAGAATGACGTTTTCTAAGATTCTGCTGGAGCTCTGAATAGCAGTTTTCAAACATCAAATAAAGGGTTTATATAGCTATATATATCAATTTGCATCTGAAATAAACAAGAGAAACACTTATTCGAAGCTGTTTTCAAAGGATATGTTTAACTGAGACCTTCTCTAAATGTGATGTATTCAGACTGAGATGTATTTGATGTCCAATCCCGCCACCTTGTGGTTCTTCTTTTTTATCAACATTTCTCTTTTTTTTTCCACAATGCAATTCCCCCAAGCACCCTACCTGGTGCACAAACCAAACACCACCATGTCTTCTCCTTTGAATTTGATTGACAGGTCCACCAGAACGGTCTTGTAGATACAGCATTGCGTTGTCTAGTCCGAGCGAGTCTCAGAATGTTTTCACAGTCTTGGAATTAGTGAACGCAGGCTAAGATGCTGCTGGAGCTCTGAATAACAGTTTTCAAACATCAAATAAAGGGTTTATATAGCTATATATATCAATTTGCATCTGAAATAAACAAGAGAAACACTTATTCGTAGCTGGTTTCAAAAGTTATGTTTAACCTGAAATATTGTCTCAAACTGATGTTCTCAGACTAAGAGAATGAAGTTTTCCAAGATTCTGCTGGAGCTCTGAATAGCAGTTTTCAAACATCAAATAAAGGGTTTATATAGCTATATATATCAATTTGCATCTGAAATAAACAAGAGAAACACTTATTCGAAGCTGTTTTCAAAAGTTATGTTTAACCTGAAATATTGTCTCAAACTGATGTTCTCAGACCGAGAGAATGACGTTTTCTAAGATTCTGCTGGAGCTCTGAATAGCAGTTTTCAAACATCAAATAAAGGGTTTATATAGCTATATATATCAATTTGCATCTGAAATAAACAAGAGAAACATTTATTCGAAGCTGTTTTCAAAAGTTATGTTTAACCTGAAATATTGTCTCAAACTGATCTTCTCAGACTGAGAGAATGACGTTTTCCAAGATTCTGCTGGAGCTCTGAATAACAGTTTTAAAACATCAAATAAAGGGTTTATATAGCTATATATATCAATTTGCATCTGAAATAAACAAGAGAAACACTTATTCGAAACTGTTTTCAAAAGTTATGTTTAACCTGAAATATTGTCTCAAACTGATGTTCTCAGACTGAGAGAATGACGTTTTCTAAGATTCTGCTGGAGCTCTGAATAGCAGTTTTCAAACATCAAATAAAGGGTTTATATAGCTATATATATCAATTTGCATCTGAAATAAACAAGAGAAACACTTATTCGAAGCTGTTTTCAAAAGTTATGTTTAACCTGAAATATTGTCTCAAACTGATGTTCTCAGACTGAGAGAATGACGTTTTCTAAGATTCTGCTGGAGCTCTGAATAGCAGTTTTCAAACATCAAATAAAGGGTTTATATAGCTATATATATCAATTTGCATCTGAAATAAACAAGAGAAACACTTATTCGAAGCTGGTTTCAAAAGTTATGTTTAACCTGAAATATTGTCTCAAACTGATGTTCTCAGACCGAGAGAATGACGTTTTCTAAGATTCTGCTGGAGCTCTGAATAGCAGTTTTCAAAAATCAAATAAAGGGTTTATATAGCTATATATATCAATTTGCATCTGAAATAAACAAGAGAAACACTTATTCGAAGCTGTTTTCAAAAGTTATGTTTAACCTGAAATATTGTCTCAAACTGATGTTCTCAGACCGAGAGAATGACGTTTTCTAAGATTCTGCTGGAGCTCTGAATAGCAGTTTTCAAACATCAAATAAAGGGTTTATATAGCTATATATAACAATTTGCATCTGAAATAAACAAGAGAAACATTTATTCGAAGCTGTTTTCAAAAGTTATGTTTAACCTGAAATATTGTCTCAAACTGATGTTCTCAGACTGAGAGAATGACGTTTTCCAAGATTCTGCTGGAGCTCTGAATAGCAGTTTTCAAACATCAAATAAAGGGTTTATAAAGCTATATATATCATTTTCCATCTGAAATAAACAAGAGAAACACTTATTCGAAGCTGTTTTCAAAAGTTATGGTTAACCTGAAATATTGTCTCAAACTGATGTTCTCAGACTGAGAGAATGACGTTTTCTAAGATTCTGCTGGAGCTCTGAATAGCAGTTTTCAAACATCAAATAAAGGGTTTATATAGCTATATATAACAATTTGCATCTGAAATAAACAAGAGAAACATTTATTCGAAGCTGTTTTCAAAAGTTATGTTTAACCTGAAATATTGTCTCAAACTGATGTTCTCAGACTGAGAGAATGACGTTTTCCAAGATTCTGCTGGAGCTCTGAATAGCAGTTTTCAAACATCAAATAAAGGGTTTATATAGCTATATATATCAATTTGCATCTGAAATAAACAAGAGAAACACTTATTCGAAGCTGGTTTCAAAAGTTATGTTTAACCTGAAATATTGTCTCAAACTGATGTTCTCAGACCGAGAGAATGACGTTTTCTAAGATTCTGCTGGAGCTCTGAATAGCAGTTTTCAAAAATCAAATAAAGGGTTTATATAGCTATATATATCAATTTGCATCTGAAATAAACAAGAGAAACACTTATTCGAAGCTGTTTTCAAAAGTTATGTTTAACCTGAAATATTGTCTCAAACTGATGTTCTCAGACCGAGAGAATGACGTTTTCTAAGATTCTGCTGGAGCTCTGAATAGCAGTTTTCAAACATCAAATAAAGGGTTTATATAGCTATATATAACAATTTGCATCTGAAATAAACAAGAGAAACATTTATTCGAAGCTGTTTTCAAAAGTTATGTTTAACCTGAAATATTGTCTCAAACTGATGTTCTCAGACTGAGAGAATGACGTTTTCCAAGATTCTGCTGGAGCTCTGAATAGCAGTTTTCAAACATCAAATAAAGGGTTTATAAAGCTATATATATCATTTTCCATCTGAAATAAACAAGAGAAACACTTATTCGAAGCTGTTTTCAAAAGTTATGGTTAACCTGAAATATTGTCTCAAACTGATGTTCTCAGACTGAGAGAATGACGTTTTCTAAGATTCTGCTGGAGCTCTGAATAGCAGTTTTCAAACATCAAATAAAGGGTTTATATAGCTATATATAACAATTTGCATCTGAAATAAACAAGAGAAACATTTATTCGAAGCTGTTTTCAAAAGTTATGTTTAACCTGAAATATTGTCTCAAACTGATGTTCTCAGACTGAGAGAATGACGTTTTCCAAGATTCTGCTGGAGCTCTGAATAGCAGTTTTCAAACATCAAATAAAGGGTTTATAAAGCTATATATATCATTTTCCATCTGAAATAAACAAGAGAAACACTTATTCGAAGATGTTTTCAAAAGTTATGGTTAACCTGAAATATTGTCTCAAACTGATGTTCTCAGACTGAGAGAATGACGTTTTCTAAGATTCTGCTGGAGCTCTGAATAGCAGTTTTCAAACATCAAATAAAGGGTTTATATAGCTATATATATCAATTTGCATCTGAAATAAACAAGAGAAACACTTATTCGAAGCTGTTTTCAAAAGTTATGTTTAACCTGAAACATTGTCTCAAACTGATGTTCTCAGACTGAGAGAATGACGTTTTCTAAGATGCTGCTGGAGCTCTGAATAGCAGTTTTCAAACATCAAATAAAGGGTTTATATAGCTATATATATCAATTTGCATCTGAAATAAACAAGAGAAACATTTATTCGAAGCTGTTTTCAAAAGTTATGTTTAACCTGAAATATTGTCTCAAACTGATCTTCTCAGACTGAGAGAATGACGTTTTCCAAGATTCTGCTGGAGCTCTGAATAACAGTTTTAAAACATCAAATAAAGGGTTTATATAGCTATATATATCAATTTGCATCTGAAATAAACAAGAGAAAAACTTATTCGAAGCTGTTTTCAAAAGTTATGTTTAACCTGAAATATTGTCTCAAACTGATGTTCTCAGACTGAGAGAATGACGTTTTCTAAGATTCTGCTGGAGCTCTGAATAGCAGTTTTCAAACATCAAATAAAGGGTTTATATAGCTATATATATCAATTTGCATCTGAAATAAACAAGAGAAACACTTATTCGAAGCTGTTTTCAAAAGTTATGTTTAACCTGAAATATTGTCTCAAACTGATGTTCTCAGACTGAGAGAATGACGTTTTCTAAGATTCTGCTGGAGCTCTGAATAGCAGTTTTCAAACATCAAATAAAGGGTTTATATAGCTATATATAACAATTTGCATCTGAAATAAACAAGAGAAACATTTATTCGAAGCTGTTTTCAAAAGTTATGTTTAACCTGAAATATTGTCTCAAACTGATCTTCTCAGACTGAGAGAATGACGTTTTCCAAGATTCTGCTGGAGCTCTGAATAGCAGTTTTCAAACATCAAATGAAGGGTTTATATAGCTATATATATCATTTTCCATCTGAAATAAACAAGAGAAACACTTATTCGAAGCTGTTTTCAAAAGTTATGGTTAACCTGAAATATTGTCTCAAACTGATGTTCTCAGACTGAGAGAATGACGTTTTCTAAGATTCTGCTGGAGCTCTGAATAGCAGTTTTCAAACATCAAATGAAGGGTTTATATAGCTATATATATCAATTTGCATCTGAAATAAACAAGAGAAACACTTATTCGAAGCTGTTTTCAAAGGATATGTTTAAGTGAGACCTTCTCTAAATGTGATGTATTCAGACTGAGATGTATTTGATGTCCAATCCCGCCACCTTGTGGTTCTTTTTTTTTTATCAACATTTCTCTTTTTTTTTCCACAATGCAATTCCCCCAAGCACCCTACCTGGTGCACAAACCAAACACCACCATGTCTTCTCCTTTGAATTTGATTGACAGGTCCACCAGAACGGTCTTGTAGATACAGCATTGCGTTGTCTAGTCCGAGCAAGTCTCAGAATGTTTTCACAGTCTTGGAAGTAGTGAACGCGGGCTAAGATGCTGCTGGAGCTCTGAATAACAGTTTTCAAACATCAAATAAAGGGTTTATATAGCTATATGTATCAATTTGCATCTGAAATAAACAAGAGAAAAACATATTCAAAGCTGTTTTCAAAAGTTATGTTTAACCTGAAATATTGTCTCAAACTGATGTTCTCAGACTGAGAGAATGACGTTTTCTAAGATTCTGCTGGAGCTCTGAATAACAGTTTTCAAACATCAAATAAAGGGTTTATATAGCTATATCTATCAAATTGCATTGAAATAAACAAGAGAAACACTTATTCGAAACTGTTTTCAAAAGTTATGTTTAACATGAAATATTGTCTCAAACTGATGTTCTAAGACTGAGAGAATGACGTTTTCTAAGATTCTGCTGGAGCTCTGAATAGCAGTTTTCAAACCTCAAATAAAGGGTTTATATAGCTATATATATCAATTTGCATCTGAAATAAACAAGCTGCTGGAGCTCTGAATAACACAATAAGACAAGTCCTTTTTAATTTATTGTTGATTGCATTTAAGTTTATGTTACATTTTAGTATTATTATTATTTTTGTTTTATTAAATTTTTATTTTAGTGCAAAAAAACATTTAACAACCAAGCATTTAGTCACACTTTATTTGTTTATTGGACAGGCTGGAAACGCACACACAGTGTTTTTAAAAGTAACAGAATCTCTACTACATTTGCATTTGCGTTTGTTTGTAAACGTATATACACAACGAGAGTTTGTCACATTAGGCTGCTACCGATGCGCGAGACACAGATTCGTTCAGTGAACGAGGATTCACATCCCGTTATTCGCGACACACAGATTCGTTCAATGAACGAGGATTCACATCCGGGGATTCGCGAGACACGGATTCCTTCAGTGAACGAGGATTCATGTTCAGCTGTGAACACACCTCAAGATCCTCTCTATTTGCTGAATTTCTCACGAATGTCTGTGTACTGCTCCTTGTCCGTGAACGCACCGGGCGTCCTTTTTTTTTTTTTTGCATTGTCCCTGAAGTGCATTGAATGTTAACCTCAGGTCTGAATCCTTTAAGTTAGTAACGGATTGTTTGGCTGCGTTCAGGAAGTAGGTGATATTGCAGTCTGGGCTCCATAAGCACTGAGTTAGTGAATTAGTGAACGAACGAACTGAAAGAATATTTTGAACGAATCCTTTTAATGAACTGATTCTAGTTATTCAGTACAGTCAAAATAACTGCCGATCCCATCACTAATACAAACTGCATCACCCCAGGTAAGTCATATTTGTGTTTTCTTTGGTACTTTTCACTTAATGTACATCACTAGCTTGCGTAAGCTAGTGCTAGCCACCATAGCGCATATTACATCAAAATTTGCATTGCATGCTAAATATAAGTTATTTAAAGCCATTTATTAGGTTGTTTGCAGTTATGTTTATGTCATGCTTTTTCATTGATCTTACCAGAACTGTAATAACTTTTAGTAAAGTGTAGTTTATGTTGATGAAATAGAAAATGTTTTCATAACTGTGAATTATTTTGAATCCATCTTCATTCTGATGGAATAATCACAACCTCTTTTTTTAATTGATATGTATATTTTGTCAAAGGGTATGCCAACACAAGTGGTGCCCCATCTTGCCCATTCTGTGCCATCACAACGTCCACAACTACCATCGGTAAGTTGTTAGACATAATTTAGGACTCCAGTTCCACCTCTTTCCATTTTGTGAGTGACGTTGAAGATAAATATCCTCTACCTGATTACGACAAATATTGTCCAAATTGTTATCAATTAATTGTTTTTTGTTATTTTGTTATTTGTTTATTTGACAATAAAATAACTTAACTTGACTTGATATGGAAATGTCTGATTCAAGTGACTGAAAGTTCAGTGAGACAACGGAGAAGAGGTGAGTAAAGTTTAATATATGTAACATTAATGTCATAATGCTTTTAGGGTGTGACTAGATGTTGAGGATAATTCAACCATATGAAGACTATCAAGGCCACTATTTATAATAATATTAATTTAGGCCATATTGTGATAAGGTCATTCTACTAAAAACACCCACATAAGGGCCAATAGGGGGTAAAAAAAGGTTTTTTTGTAACCTTTATTCTGTATAAAAATATACTTTATTCTGTATATTTAATTCATTATTTAATTCCAGCATAAAGAGGTAAACAAGATGGGAAACACTATAAAACAGTGGATGAAGGAAACATGGAGAGCTTATCTCTGAACGCATGATCAGTGCATTTATTTATTTATTTGTATTGTATTACATTTCTCCGATCCTTGTTATTCTAGTCAGGCTCTGACTGATCACTGACTTCCATCAGTGATCTGATCCAGCCTAACACCCCAGCTCGTGCTCTGAGGTCTGTGGATCAGAATCTACTTGTGGTTCCTCGCACACGGTTCAGGACCAGAGGAGAGAAACCCTTCCAGGCAGTTGCTCCTAAGCTTTGGAACGATCTAAAACATTTTAATTTGTGCAGGCCTTTCCTTGATTTTCTGTAACTCCTGTGTTATCTTGATCTTTTATATATTTTATTGAGTTTTGTTTTTGATTGTTTAAGCACTTACCCTTACCCTTAACCTAACTCCTAAACTTTAATCCCTTTTGAATTTCTTTTACAGGTAGGGAGGGTTCATCAACGGGTTTGCACTGGCCCGTGCCCTCGACAGGGACCCTCCCTGTCACCCCCCTTCAACCCTAACGCCTAACCCTAATAAACAGGGACATCTATACACTGTACTAAATTGACAATAAATCCATATTTCTACAGTAAAAATACATAAAACTTTGTTCACTTATACTTCAAAACCTGCTGAACATGAAAATAAAGTCAGATCTTTGTCAACTATTAAGGTTTATTTTTTATAATAAAATACGTTGTGCACAAACAGCTTTCTAAGCAAAAATAACGTCGTAAGTCAGTAATTAAATTATTTAAACAACCGTAATTGAATTATTTTGCAAGAAAACAAAAAAATAAACAGGAAATTATAACAGATTAGCAGAAAATAAATATTTCCTATTTTGGCTGCTTTTCTTCCAACAGTCTCACACATGTTTGGAGACTCTGGTCTCATCACGCAAATGTCTCTTCAAATCTTACTTTAATGTCACCATATCAGAGTATTTTTGAGAATATATCAGTAATAGTGTCATAGAACCTTCCGCATATGACTTCTCTCCCACTACTGTAACACCTTCACAAGAACGCAAGTGTTTTAAGGTTGCGGCTAGATCGCGGCTCACTTGACCGCAGTGTGGGGGACCATGCCGCCTAGCCTGGATCTTTTTTTTTAATCACAATTTTTTAGCCACAATACAATCCCCTCAAGCCCCCTACCTTGTGCAGGAACCAAACACCACCATGTCTTCTCCTTTGAATTTGACTGACAGGTCCACCAGCACGGTTGTGTAGATGCAGCCATGAGCGAAGCCCCTCTCCCACGACGACTTCCTGACTATCTGTTCAAAAAAAGGGAAATTTAAATAAATAAATAAATAATGTGGGGAGTAAAAAAGTTTTGAATAAAACCAGAGGATGAACTGAATCAGGTTTTCTAACATGCTGCTGTAAACCTGCAGAACAGTTTCCAAACTTCAAATAAAGGGTTTATTTAGCTATAAACATCAATGATAATTTATAATAACAAACAAAAGAAAACACTTCTTGTACGTGATTCTGAAGCGGGCAGGATAAGCAAATCCGAACCAAACCCCGTCCACTCCCCAAAACCGACTCTTTACGTCATTGAACGCTGCGCGTGCTTTGGCAACACTTGTCGGGTAGTCAGGAAACACTGAGGTGCTGACTCCGTCCACACTGATGCGTTGTCTAGTCTGAGCGAGTCTCAGAATGTTTTCACAGTCTTGGAAGTAGTGAACGCGGGCTATGATCGTGTTTGACCGGCGTCCCTCTGTAGATCCAGGCGGGGAGAGACGGTGAGCTCTGTCCAGGAGCGGCGCGTCTTTCAGATCAAAGGCCCGCTGCAGAAGCGCGGACACAGACTCGGTGTTGCATTCAAGGGTCTCCGGTATTTCGACATAAGGATCTTATGTTGTTTGTCCGCGACCTCGCCTCCAAGTCCTCGCATTTATTCTGAAGTTGGTCCATGACCCCCGTGAGCCGCTTCACCTCCTTCTTGAGTGAAACAACATCATCTGTACACGTTGACAAACTTACTTTCACATTCTTCACCGTAGATTTCATGGCGGAGAGTTCAGAGGCGATCGTCAACCTGTATTCTTTGAGCTCCGCTCTAGCTGCAACAATATCCGCTCGAATCACCGCCATCTCACTTTCCAACATTGCGCAAACTTCTGTTTGAATAATTTCAGCTAAATCCTTGCGCACCGAAGATAGCAGTTCCATCATGTATTTTAGGTTTTCTTTTGATAAGGATCAAAATATATAGTGCTTGAATAACAGTGACATCAATACACTGTACTAAATTGACAATAAATCAATGTTTCTACAGTAAAAATACATAACTTATTTCACTTATACTTCAAAACCTGTTGAACATGAAATAAAGTCAGATCTTTGTCAACTATTGAGTTTTTTTTATAAGAATTAAAATATATTGTGCATGATTAACAGGGACATCAATACACTGTACTAAATTGACAATAAATCCATATTTCTACAGTAAAAATGCATGAAACTTTGTTCACTTATACTTCAAAACCTGCTGAACATGAAAATAAAGTCAGATCTTTGTCAACTAATAAGGTTTATTTTTTATAATAAAAAAGGGTTGTGCACAAACAGCTTTCTAAGCAAAAATAACGCCATAAGTCAGTAATTAAATTATTTAAACAACCGTAATTGAATTATTTTGTAAGAAAACAAAAAAATAAACAGGAAATTATAGCAGATTAGCAGAAAATAAATATTTCCTATTTCGGCTGCTTTTCTTCCAACAGTCTCACACATGTTTGGAGACTCTGGTCTCATCACGCAAATGTCTCTTCAAATCTTACTTTAATGTCACCATATCAGAGTATTTTTGAGAATATATCAGTAATAGTGTCGTAGATCCTTCCGCGTATGACTTCTCTCCCACTACTGTAACACCTTCACAAAAACGCAAGTGTTTTAAGGTTGCGGCTAGATCGCGGCTCACTTGACCGCAGTGTGGGGGACCATGCCGCCTAGCCTGGATCTTTTTTTTTAATCACAATTTTTTAGCCACAATACAATCCCCTCAAGCCCCCTACCTTGTGCAGGAACCAAACACCACCATGTCTTCTCCTTTGAATTTGACTGACAGGTCCACCAGCACGGTTGTGTAGATGCAGCCATGAGCGAAGCCCCTCTCCCACGACGACTTCCTGACTATCTGTTCAAAAAAAGGGAAATTTAAATAAATAAATAAATAATGTGGGGAGTAAAAAAGTTTTGAATAAAACCAGAGGATGAACTGAATCAGGTTTTCTAACATGCTGCTGTAAACCTGCAGAACAGTTTCCAAACTTCAAATAAAGGGTTTATTTAGCTATAAACATCAATAATAATTTATAATAACAAACAAAAGAAAACACTTCTTGTACGTGATTCTGAAGCGGGCAGGATAAGCAAATCCGAACCGAACCCCGTCCACTCCCCAAAACCGACTCTTTACGTCATTGAACGCTGCGCGTGCTTTGGCAACACTTGTCGGGTAGTCAGGAAACACTGAGGTGCTGACTCCGTCCACACTGATGCGTTGTCTAGTCTGAGCGAGTCTCAGAATGTTTTCACAGTCTTGGAAGTAGTGAACGCGGGCTATGATCGTGTTTGACCGGCGTCCCTCTGTAGATCCAGGCGGGGAGAGACGGTGAGCTCTGTCCAGGAGCGGCGCGTCTTTCAGATCAAAGGCCCGCTGCAGAAGCGCGGACACAGACTCGGTGTTGCATTCAAGGGTTTCCGGTATTTCGACATAAGGATCTTATGTTGTTTGTCCGCGACCTCGCCTCCAAGTCCTCGCATTTATTCTGAAGTTGGTCCATGACCCCCGTGAGCCGCTTCACCTCCTTCTTGAGTGAAACAACATCATCTGTACACGTTGACAAACTTACTTTCACATTCTTCACCGTAGATTTCATGGCGGAGAGTTCAGAGGCGATCGTCAACCTGTATTCTTTGAGCTCCGCTCTAGCTGCAACAATATCCGCTCGAATCACCGCCATCTCACTTTCCAACATTGCGCAAACTTCTGTTTGAATAATTTCAGCTAAATCCTTGCGCACCGAAGATAGCAGTTCCATCATGTATTTTAGGTTTTCTTTTGATAAGGATCAAAATATATAGTGCTTGAATAACAGTGACATCAATACACTGTACTAAATTGACAATAAATCAATGTTTCTACAGTAAAAATACATAACTTATTTCACTTATACTTCAAAACCTGTTGAACATGAAATAAAGTCAGATCTTTGTCAACTATTGAGTTTTTTTTATAAGAATTAAAATATATTGTGCATGATTAACAGGGACATCAATACACTGTACTAAATTGACAATAAATCCATATTTCTACAGTAAAAATGCATGAAACTTTGTTCACTTATACTTCAAAACCTGCTGAACATGAAAATAAAGTCAGATCTTTGTCAACTAATAAGGTTTATTTTTTATAATAAAAAAGGGTTGTGCACAAACAGCTTTCTAAGCAAAAATAACGCCATAAGTCAGTAATTAAATTATTTAAACAACCGTAATTGAATTATTTTGTAAGAAAACAAAAAAATAAACAGGAAATTATAGCAGATTAGCAGAAAATAAATATTTCCTATTTCGGCTGCTTTTCTTCCAACAGTCTCACACATGTTTGGAGACTCTGGTCTCATCACGCAAATGTCTCTTCAAATCTTACTTTAATGTCACCATATCAGAGTATTTTTGAGAATATATCAGTAATAGTGTCGTAGATCCTTCCGCGTATGACTTCTCTCCCACTACTGTAACACCTTCACAAAAACGCAAGTGTTTTAAGGTTGCGGCTAGATCGCGGCTCACTTGACCGCAGTGTGGGGGACCATGCCGCCTAGCCTGGATCTTTTTTTTTAATCACAATTTTTTAGCCACAATACAATCCCCTCAAGCCCCCTACCTTGTGCAGGAACCAAACACCACCATGTCTTCTCCTTTGAATTTGACTGACAGGTCCACCAGCACGGTTGTGTAGATGCAGCCATGAGCGAAGCCCCTCTCCCACGACGACTTCCTGACTATCTGTTCAAAAAAAGGGAAATTTAAATAAATAAATAAATAATGTGGGGAGTAAAAAAGTTTTGAATAAAACCAGAGGATGAACTGAATCAGGTTTTCTAACATGCTGCTGTAAACCTGCAGAACAGTTTCCAAACTTCAAATAAAGGGTTTATTTAGCTATAAACATCAATAATAATTTATAATAACAAACAAAAGAAAACACTTCTTGTACGTGATTCTGAAGCGGGCAGGATAAGCAAATCCGAACCGAACCCCGTCCACTCCCCAAAACCGACTCTTTACGTCATTGAACGCTGCGCGTGCTTTGGCAACACTTGTCGGGTAGTCAGGAAACACTGAGGTGCTGACTCCGTCCACACTGATGCGTTGTCTAGTCTGAGCGAGTCTCAGAATGTTTTCACAGTCTTGGAAGTAGTGAACGCGGGCTATGATCGTGTTTGACCGGCGTCCCTCTGTAGATCCAGGCGGGGAGAGACGGTGAGCTCTGTCCAGGAGCGGCGCGTCTTTCAGATCAAAGGCCCGCTGCAGAAGCGCGGACACAGACTCGGTGTTGCATTCAAGGGTTTCCGGTATTTCGACATAAGGATCTTATGTTGTTTTCCGCGACCTCGCCTCCAAGTCCTCGCATTTATTCTGAAGTTGGTCCATGACCCCCGTGAGCCGCTTCACCTCCTTCTTGAGTGAAACAACATCATCTGTACACGTTGACAAACTTACTTTCACATTCTTCACCGTAGATTTCATGGCGGAGAGTTCAGAGGCGATCGTCAACCTGTATTCTTTGAGCTCCGCTCTAGCTGCAACAATATCCGCTCGAATCACCGCCATCTCACTTTCCAACATTGCGCAAACTTCTGTTTGAATAATTTCAGCTAAATCCTTGCGCACCGAAGATAGCAGTTCCATCATGTATTTTAGGTTTTCTTTTGATAAGGATCAAAATATATAGTGCTTGAATAACAGTGACATCAATACACTGTACTAAATTGACAATAAATCAATGTTTCTACAGTAAAAATACATAACTTATTTCACTTATACTTCAAAACCTGTTGAACATGAAATAAAGTCAGATCTTTGTCAACTATTGAGTTTTTTTTATAAGAATTAAAATATATTGTGCATGATTAACAGGGACATCAATACACTGTACTAAATTGACAATAAATCCATATTTCTACAGTAAAAATGCATGAAACTTTGTTCACTTATACTTCAAAACCTGCTGAACATGAAAATAAAGTCAGATCTTTGTCAACTAATAAGGTTTATTTTTTATAATAAAAAAGGGTTGTGCACAAACAGCTTTCTAAGCAAAAATAACGCCATAAGTCAGTAATTAAATTATTTAAACAACCGTAATTGAATTATTTTGTAAGAAAACAAAAAAATAAACAGGAAATTATAACAGATTAGCAGAAAATAAATATTTCCTATTTCGGCTGCTTTTCTTCCAAAAGTCTCACACATGTTTGGAGACTCTGGTCTCATCACGCAAATGTCACTTCAAATCTTACCTTAATGTCACCATATCAGAGTATTTTTGAGAATATATCAGTAATAGTGTCGTAGATCCTTCCGCGTATGACTTCTCTCCCACTACTGTAACACCTTCACAAAAACGCAAGTGTTTTAAGGTTGCGGCTAGATCGCGGCTCACTTGACCGCAGTGTGGGGGACCATGCCGCCTAGCCTGGATCTTTTTTTTTAATCACAATTTTTTAGCCACAATACAATCCCCTCAAGCCCCCTACCTTGTGCAGGAACCAAACACCACCATGTCTTCTCCTTTGAATTTGACTGACAGGTCCACCAGCACGGTTGTGTAGATGCAGCCATGAGCGAAGCCCCTCTCCCACGACGACTTCCTGACTATCTGTTCAAAAAAAGGGAAATTTAAATAAATAAATAAATAATGTGGGGAGTAAAAAAGTTTTGAATAAAACCAGAGGATGAACTGAATCAGGTTTTCTAACATGCTGCTGTAAACCTGCAGAACAGTTTCCAAACTTCAAATAAAGGGTTTATTTAGCTATAAACATCAATAATAATTTATAATAACAAACAAAAGAAAACACTTCTTGTACGTGATTCTGAAGCGGGCAGGATAAGCAAATCCGAACCGAACCCCGTCCACTCCCCAAAACCGACTCTTTACGTCATTGAACGCTGCGCGTGCTTTGGCAACACTTGTCGGGTAGTCAGGAAACACTGAGGTGCTGACTCCGTCCACACTGATGCGTTGTCTAGTCTGAGCGAGTCTCAGAATGTTTTCACAGTCTTGGAAGTAGTGAACGCGGGCTATGATCGTGTTTGACCGGCGTCCCTCTGTAGATCCAGGCGGGGAGAGACGGTGAGCTCTGTCCAGGAGCGGCGCGTCTTTCAGATCAAAGGCCCGCTGCAGAAGCGCGGACACAGACTCGGTGTTGCATTCAAGGGTTTCCGGTATTTCGACATAAGGATCTTATGTTGTTTGTCCGCGACCTCGCCTCCAAGTCCTCGCATTTATTCTGAAGTTGGTCCATGACCCCCGTGAGCCGCTTCACCTCCTTCTTGAGTGAAACAACATCATCTGTACACGTTGACAAACTTACTTTCACATTCTTCACCGTAGATTTCATGGCGGAGAGTTCAGAGGCGATCGTCAACCTGTATTCTTTGAGCTCCGCTCTAGCTGCAACAATATCCGCTCGAATCACCGCCATCTCACTTTCCAACATTGCGCAAACTTCTGTTTGAATAATTTCAGCTAAATCCTTGCGCACCGAAGATAGCAGTTCCATCATGTATTTTAGGTTTTCTTTTGATAAGGATCAAAATATATAGTGCTTGAATAACAGTGACATCAATACACTGTACTAAATTGACAATAAATCAATGTTTCTACAGTAAAAATACATAACTTATTTCACTTATACTTCAAAACCTGTTGAACATGAAATAAAGTCAGATCTTTGTCAACTATTGAGTTTTTTTTATAAGAATTAAAATATATTGTGCATGATTAACAGGGACATCAATACACTGTACTAAATTGACAATAAATCCATATTTCTACAGTAAAAATGCATGAAACTTTGTTCACTTATACTTCAAAACCTGCTGAACATGAAAATAAAGTCAGATCTTTGTCAACTAATAAGGTTTATTTTTTATAATAAAAAAGGGTTGTGCACAAACAGCTTTCTAAGCAAAAATAACGCCATAAGTCAGTAATTAAATTATTTAAACAACCGTAATTGAATTATTTTGTAAGAAAACATAAAAATAAACAGGAAATTATAACAGATTAGCAGAAAATAAATATTTCCTATTTCGGCTGCTTTTCTTCCAACAGTCTCACACATGTTTGGAGACTCTGGTCTCATCACGCAAATGTCTCTTCAAATCTTACTTTAATGTCACCATATCAGAGTATTTTTGAGAATATATCAGTAATAGTGTCGTAGATCCTTCCGCGTATGACTTCTCTCCCACTACTGTAACACCTTCACAAAAACGCAAGTGTTTTAAGGTTGCGGCTAGATCGCGGCTCACTTGACCGCAGTGTGGGGGACCATGCCGCCTAGCCTGGATCTTTTTTTTTAATCACAATTTTTTAGCCACAATACAATCCCCTCAAGCCCCCTACCTTGTGCAGGAACCAAACACCACCATGTCTTCTCCTTTGAATTTGACTGACAGGTCCACCAGCACGGTTGTGTAGATGCAGCCATGAGCGAAGCCCCTCTCCCACGACGACTTCCTGACTATCTGTTCAAAAAAAGGGAAATTTAAATAAATAAATAAATAATGTGGGGAGTAAAAAAGTTTTGAATAAAACCAGAGGATGAACTGAATCAGGTTTTCTAACATGCTGCTGTAAACCTGCAGAACAGTTTCCAAACTTCAAATAAAGGGTTTATTTAGCTATAAACATCAATAATAATTTATAATAACAAACAAAAGAAAACACTTCTTGTACGTGATTCTGAAGCGGGCAGGATAAGCAAATCCGAACCGAACCCCGTCCACTCCCCAAAACCGACTCTTGACGTCATTGAACGCTGCGCGTGCTTTGGCAACACTTGTCGGGTAGTCAGGAAACACTGAGGTGCTGACTCCGTCCACACCGATGCGTTGTCTAGTCCGAGCGAGTCTCAGAATGTTTTCACAGTCTTGGAAGTAGTGAACGCAGGCTATGATCGTGTTTGACCGGCGTCCCTCTGTAGATCCAGGCGGGGAGAGACGGTGAGCTCTGTCCAGGAGCGGCGCGTCTTTCAGATCAAAGGCCCGCTGCAGAAGCGCGGACACAGACTCGGTGTTGCATTCAAGGGTCTCCGGTATTTCGACATAAGGATCTTATGTTGTTTGTCCGCGACCTCGCCTCCAAGTCCTCGCATTTATTCTGAAGTTGGTCCATGACCCCTGTTAGCCGCTTCACCTCCTTCTTGAGTGAAACAACATCATCTGTCCACGTTGACAAACTTTCTTCCACATCCTTCACCGTAGATTTCATGGCGGAGAGTTCAGATGCGATCGTCAACCTGTATTCTTTGAGCTCCGCTCTAGCTGCAACAATATCCGCTCGAATCACCGCCATCTCACTTTCCAACATTGCGCAAACTTCTGTTTGAATAATTTCAGCTAAATCCTTGCGCACCGAAGATAGCAGTTCCATCATGTATTTTAGGTTTTCTTTTGATAAGGATTAAAATATATAGTGCTTCAATAACAGTGACATCAATACACTGTACTAAATTGACAATAAATCAATGTTTCTACAGTAAAAATACATAACTTATTTCACTTATACTTCAAAACCTGTTGAACATGAAAATAAAGTCAGATCTTTGTCAACTATTGAGTTTTTTTTATAAGAATTAAAATATATTGTGCATGATTAACAGGGACATCAATACACTGTACTAAATTGACAATAAATCCATATTTCTACAGTAAAAATACATGAAACGTTGTTCACTTATACTTCAAAACCTGCTGAACATGAAAATAAAGTCAGATCTTTGTCAACTAATAAGGTTTATTTTTTATAATAAAAAAGGTTGTGCACAAACAGCTTTCTAAGCAAAAATAACGCCATAAGTCAGTAATTAAATTATTTAAACAACCATAATTGAATTATTTTGTAAGAAAACAAAAAAATAAACAGGAAATTATAACAGATTAGCAGAAAATAAATATTTCCTATTTCGGCTGCTTTTCTTCCAAAAGTCTCACACATGTTTGGAGACTCTGGTCTCATCACGCAAATGTCTCTTCAAATCTTACCTTAATGTCACCATATCAGAGTATTTTTGAGAATATATCAGTAATAGTGTCGTAGATCCTTCCGCGTATGACTTCTCTCCCACTACTGTAACACCTTCACAAAAACGCAAGTGTTTTAAGGTTGCGGCTAGATCGCAGCTCACTTGACCGCAGTGTGTGGGACCATGCCGCCTAGCCTGGATCTTTTTTT
Source organism: Callionymus lyra (assembly GCF_982586985.1). Taxonomy (NCBI): domain Eukaryota; kingdom Metazoa; phylum Chordata; class Actinopteri; order Syngnathiformes; family Callionymidae; genus Callionymus; species Callionymus lyra. The sequence continues at coordinate 395,890 of NW_028258543.1, read as the reverse complement.
TTTATCACAATTTTTTAGCCACAATACAAGCCCCTCAAGCCCCCTACCTTGTGCAGGAACCAAACACCACCATGTCTTCTCCTTTGAATTTGACTGACAGGTCCACCAGCACGGTTGTGTAGATGCAGCCATGAGCGAAGCCCCTCTCCCACGACAACTTCCTGACTATCTGTTCAAAAAAAGGGATATTTAAATAAATAAATAAATAATGTGGGGAGTAAAAAAGTTTTGAATAAAACCAGAGGATGAACTGAATCAGGTTTTCTAACATGCTGCTGTAAACCTGCAGAACAGTTTCCAAACTTCAAATAAAGGGTTTATTTAGCTATAAACATCAATAATAATTTATAAAAACAAACATAAGAAAACACTTATTTGAAGTTGTTTTAAAAAGTTAGGTTTAAAGTGAAATCTTATCTGAAAATGATGTTTTCTTTACAATATTATTTTCAGTGAACTGTCCTTAGTAGCCATAGATGTTTTAGCATTTTAGCATAAGACATTTTAATGAGGTAGTGCCACCATTTGCGCTATATTAAATGTAATATTTAAATGTGTCAACATAATTTAATATTTAGGTAACACCTCACTATATGAACACAACTTTAAGAAATATAACTTACTTGAGGCTGTGTATTTCTTTCGTCGTTTTTTTTGCACCATTTTCTCTGAATCTTTCTGCTGAAGATGCGGCAAGACCCGCCCTTCTTCCCTCGGGTAGCTCCCTATGATTGGTGGAGAAGTCCAGCCAATGACAGCAGAAGGATTCAAGCCGCTGGTCTCTGAATGGCTACCCTCGTGGGCAGGGTGTGCGAGGAGTTGTGAGCAAGCTTCTATAGGGCAATGAATGTACAATTAATTACTTGTTTATTCGCTGATTTAGAAGCATTATTTTGCTATGTTTTCCGACATTTAGACAATATTTCTCACATTTATGAAATATAAAATCTAAATGTCAAATTTAAATGTAAATGTTAAATACATATCTAAATGTTAAATCTAAATCTTAAATCTAAATATAAATATAAATATAAATTTAAATCTATATTTAAATGTTAAATCTATATCTAAATGTTAAATCTAAATGTTAAATCTAAATCTAAAAACAAGTAAAATGTTTTACTTAGACAAGGCCTTTTTAATTTATTGTTGATTGCATTTAAGTTTATGTTACATTTTAGTATTATTATTATTTTTGTTTTATTTAATTTTTATTTTAGTGCAAAAAAACATTTAACAACCAAGCATTTAGTCACACTTTAATTGTTTATTGGACAGGCTGGAAACGCACACACAGTGTTTTTAAAAGTAACAGAATCTCTACTACATTTGCATTTGCGTTTGTTTGTAAACGTATATACACAACGAGAGTTTGTCACATTAGGCTGCTACCGATGCGCGAGACACAGATTCGTTCAGTGAACGAGGATTCACATCCCGTTATTTGCGACACACAGATTCGTTCAATGAACGAGGATTCACATCCGGGGATTCGCGAGACACGGATTCCTTCAGTGAACGAGGATTCATGTTCAGCTGTGAACACACCTCAAGATCCTCTCTATTTGCTGAATTTCTCACGAATGTCTGTGTACTGCTCCTTATCCGTGAACGCACCGGGCGTCCTTTTTTTTTTTTTTGCATTGTCCCTGAAGTGCATTGAATGTTAACCTCGGGTCTGAATCCTTTAAGTTAGTAACGGATTGTTTGGCTGCGTTCAGGAAGTAGGTGATATTGCAGTCTGGGCTCCATAAGCACTGAGTTAGTGATTTAGTGAACGAACGAACTGAAAGAATATTTTGAACGAATCCTTTTAATGAACTGATTCTAGTTATTCAGTACAGTCAAAAGAACTGCCGATCCCATCACTAATACAAACTGCATCACCCCAGGTAAGTCATATTTGTGTTTTCTTTGGTACTTTTCACTTAATGTAAAACACTAGCTTGCGTAAGCTAGTGCTAGCCACCATAGCGCATATTACATCAAAATTTGCATTGCATGCTAAATATAAGTTATTTAAAGCCATTTATTAGGTTGTTTGCAGTTATGTTTATGTCATGCTTTTTCATTGATCTTACCAGAACTGTAATAACTTTTAGTAAAGTGTAGTTTATGTTGATGAAATAGAAAATGTTTTCATAACTGTGAATTATTTTGAATCCATCTTCATTCTGATGGAATAATCACAACCTCTTTTTTTAATTGATATGTATATTTTGTCAAAGGGTATGTCAACACAAGTGGTGCCCCATCTTGCCCATTCTGTGCCATCACAACGTCCACAACTACCATCGGTAAGTTGTTAGACATAATTTAGGACTCCAGTTCCACCTCTTTCCATTTTGTGAGTGACGTTGAAGATAAATATCCTCTACCTGATTAAGACAAATATTGTCCAAATTGTTATCAATTAATTGTTTTTTGTTATTTTGTTATTTGTTTATTTGACAATAAAATAACTTAACTTGACTTGATATTGAAATGTCTGATTCAAGTGACTGAAAGTTCAGTGAGACAACGGAGAAGAGGTGAGTAAAGTTTAATATATGTAACATTAATGTCATAATGCTTTTAGGGTGTGACTAGATGTTGAGGATAATTCAACCATATGAAGACTATCAAGGCCACTATTTATAATAATATTAATTTAGGCCATATTGTGATAAGGTCATTCTACTAAAAACACCCACATAAGGGCCAATAGGGGGTAAAAAAAAGTTTTTTCTACACCAGGCCTGGCCAACCCGCGGCTCCCGAGCCGCATGCGGCTCTTTGCCTGGTTTCATGCGGCTCTAACGTTCTAGTGTTGTGTGGTTCTCGAACGATTTGTTGGAACGAACGATCTTTTGAGTGAACGTACTGAACTTCATTCCTTTCTCAGTTCAGTTGAACTCAGCTGCGACCGTGCCGGTGGGAGGGATTCTATAATAGACTTTGCTACAGAACATTTAGTTTTTATGTTGGCACTAAGTGCCAAAGTACAGTCAAAAGAACTGTCGATCCCATCACTCTAATGTTCATATCGAGGTTTGGGTTTGTGTTTTCTAAATGTGTGTTAGCTTCACTTGAGTTCAATACATGCGCGTTGGATGAAAATACCGCAAAGTTTCTCAGTAGGGAAAAGATCTTTTGAGTAAACAATTTGTGTCAAGTTCGCTTTCAAAATGGCAGGGAAAAAATTCACAGCCAAATGAAAATATATATATATATATATCAATTTGCATCTGAAATAAAAAAGAGAAACACTTATTCAAAGCTGTTTTCAAAAGTTATGTTTAACCTTAAATATTGTCTCAAACTGATGTTCTCAGACTGAGAGAATGACATTTTCTAAGATTCTGCTGGAGCTCTGAATAACAGTTTTCAAACATCAAATAAATGGTTTATATAGATATATATATCAATTTGCATCTGAAATAAACAAGAGAAACACTTATTCGAAGCTGTTTTCAAAAGTTATGTTTAACCTGAAATATTGTCTCAATTTGATGTTCTCAGACTGAGAGAATGACGTTTTCCAAGATTCTGCTGGAGCTCTGAATAACAGTTTTCAAACATCAAATAAAGGGTTTATAAAGCTATATATATCAATTTGCATCTGAAATAAACAAGAGAAACACTTATTTGAAGCTGTTTTCAAAAGTTATGTTTAACCTGAAATATTGTCTCAAACTGATCTTCACAGGCTGAGAGAAAGATGTTTTCCAAGATTCTGCTGAAGCTCTGAATAGCAGTTTTCAAACATCAAATAAAGGGTTTATATAGCTATATATATCAATTTGCATCTGAAATAAACAAGAGAAACACTTATTCGAAGCTATTTTCAAAAATTATGTTTAACCTGAAATATTGTCTCAAACTGATGTTCTCAGACTGAGAGAATGACGTTTTCTAAGATTCTGCTGGAGCTCTGAATAGCAGTTTTCAAACATCAAATAAAGGGTTTATATAGCTATATATATCAATTTGCATCTGAAATAAACAAGAGAAACACTTATTCGAAGCTGTTTTCAAAAGTTATGTTTAACCTGAAATATTGTCTCAAACTGATGTTCTCAGACTGAGAGAATGACGTTTTCTAAGATTCTGCTGGAGCTCTGAATAGCAGTTTTCAAACATCAAATAAAGGGTTTATATAGCTATATATATCAATTTGCATCTGAAATAAACAAAAGAAAAACTTATTCAAAGCTGTTTTCAAAAGTTATGTTTAACCTGAAATATTGTCTCAAACTGATGTTCTCAGACCGAGAGAATGACGTTTTCTAAGATTCTGCTGGAGTTCTGAATAGCAGTTTTCAAACATCAAATAAAGGGTTTATATAGCTATATATATCAATTTGCATCCGAAATAAACAAGAGAAACACTTATTCGAATCTGTTTTCAAAAGTTATGTTTAACCTGAAATATTGTCTCAAACTGATGTTCTCAGACCGAGAGAATGACGTTTTCTAAGATTCTGCTGGAGCTCTGAATAGCAGTTTTCAAACATCAAATAAAGGGTTTATATAGCTATATATAACAATTTGCATCTGAAATAAACAAGAGAAACATTTATTCGAAGCTGTTTTCAAAAGTTATGTTTAACCTGAAATATTGTCTCAAACTGATCTTAACAGGCTGAGAGAATGACGTTTTCCAAGATTCTGCTGAAGCTCTGAATAGCAGTTTTCAAACATCAAATAAAGGGTTTATATAGCTATATATATCAATTTGCATCTGAAATAAACAAGAGAAACACTTATTCGAAGCTGTTTTCAAAAGTTATGTTTAACCTGAAATATTGTCTCAAACTGATCTTCTCAGACTGAGAGAATGACGTTTTCCAAGATTCTGCTGGAGCTCTGAATAACAGTTTTAAAACATCAAATAAAGGGTTTATATAGCTATATATATCAATTTGCATCTGAAATAAACAAGAGAAACACTTATTCGAAGCTGTTTTCAAAAGTTATGTTTAACATGAAATACTGTCTCAAACTGATGTTCTCAGACTGAGAGAATGACGTTTTCCAAGATTCTGCTGGAGCTCTGAATAACAGTTTTCAAACATCAAATAAAGGGTTTATATAGCTATATATATCAATTTGCATCTGAAATAAACAAGAGAAACACTTATTCAAAGCTGTTTTCAAAAGTTATGTTTAACCTGAACTATTGTCTCAAACTGATGTTCTCAGACTGAGAGAATGACGTTTTCTAAGATTCTGCTGGAGCTCTGAATAGCAGTTTTCAAACATCAAATAAAGGGTTGATATAGCTATATATATCAATTTGCATCTGAAATAAACAAGAGAAACACTTATTCGAAGCTGTTTTCAAAAGTTATGTTTAACCTGAAATATTGTCTCAAACTGATGTTCTCAGACTGAGAGAATGACGTTTTCCAAGATTCTGCTGGAGCTCTGAATAGCAGTTTTTAAACATCAAATAAAGGGTTTATATAGCTATATATATCAATTTGCATCTGAAATAAACAAGAGAAACACTTATTCGAAGCTGTTTTCAAAAGTTATGTTTAACCTGAAATATTGTCTCAAACTGATGTTCTCAGACTGAGAGAATGACGGTTTCCAAGATTCTGCTGGAGCTCTGAATAGCAGTTTTCAAACATCAAATAAAGGGTTTATATAGCTATATATATCATTTTCCATCTGAAATAAACAAGAGAAACACTTATTCGAAGCTGTTTTCAAAAGTTATGGTTAACCTGAAATATTGTCTCAAACTGATGTTCTCAGACTGAGAGAATGACGTTTTCTAAGATTCTGCTGGAGCTCTGAATAGCAGTTTTCAAACATCAAATAAAGGGTTTATATAGCTATATATATCAATTTGCATCTGAAATAAACAAGAGAAACACTTATTCGAAGCTGTTTTCAAAGGATATGTTTAAGTGAGACCTTCTCTAAATGTGATGTATTCAGACTGAGATGTATTTGATGTCCAATCCCGCCACCTTGTGGTTCTTTTTTTTTATCAACATTTCTCTTTTTTTTTCCACAATGCAATTCCCCCAAGCACCCTACCTGGTGCACAAACCAAACACCACCATGTCTTCTCCTTTGAATTTGATTGACAGGTCCACCAGAACGGTCTTGTAGATACAGCATTGCGTTGTCTAGTCCGAGCGAGTCTCAGAATGTTTTCACAGTCTTGGAAGTAGTGAACGCGGGCTAAGATGCTGCTGGAGCTCTGAATAACAGTTTTCAAACATCAAATAAAGGGTTTATATAGCTATATATATCAATTTGCATCTGAAATAAACAAGAGAAAAACATATTCAAAGCTGTTTTCAAAAGTTATGTTTAACCTGAAATATTGTCTCAAACTGATGTTCTCAGACTGAGAGAATGACGTTTTCTAAGATTCTGCTGGAGCTCTGAATAACAGTTTTCAAACATCAAATAAAGGGTTTATATAGCTATATCTATCAAATTGCATTGAAATAAACAAGAGAAACACTTATTCGAAACTGTTTTCAAAAGTTATGTTTAACATGAAATATTGTCTCAAACTGATGTTCTAAGACTGAGAGAATGACGTTTTCTAAGATTCTGCTGGAGCTCTGAATAGCAGTTTTCAAAGCTCAAATAAAGGGTTTATATATATATATCAATTTGCATCTGAAATAAACAAGCTGCTGGAGCTCTGAATAACACAATAAGACAAGTCCTTTTTAATTTATTGTTGATTGCATTTAAGTTTATGTTACATTTTAGTATTATTATTATTTTTGTTTTATTAAATTTTTATTTTAGTGCAAAAAAACATTTAACAACCAAGCATTTAGTCACACTTTATTTGTTTATTGGACAGGCTGGAAACGCACACACAGTGTTTTATATATAACTTACTTGAGGCTGTGTATTTCTTTCGTCGTTTTTTTTGCACCATTTTCTCTGAATCTTTCTGCTGAAGATGCGGCAAGACCCGCCCTTCTTCCCTCGGGTAGCTCCCTATGATTGGTGGAGAAGTCCAGCCAATGACAGCAGAAGGATTCAAGCCGCTGGTCTCTGAATGGCTACCCTCGTGGGCAGGGTGTGCGAGGAGTTGTGAGCAAGCTTCTATAGGGCAATGAATGTACAATTAATTACTTGTTTATTCGCTGATTTAGAAGCATTATTTTGCTATGTTTTCCGACATTTAGACAATATTTCTCACATTTATGAAATATAAAATCTAAATGTCAAATTTAAATGTAAATGTTAAATACATATCTAAATGTTAAATCTAAATCTTAAATCTAAATATAAATATAAATATAAATTTAAATCTATATTTAAATGTTAAATCTATATCTAAATGTTAAATCTAAATGTTAAATCTAAATCTAAAAACAAGTAAAATGTTTTACTTAGACAAGGCCTTTTTAATTTATTGTTGATTGCATTTAAGTTTATGTTACATTTTAGTATTATTATTATTTTTGTTTTATTTAATTTTTATTTTAGTGCAAAAAAACATTTAACAACCAAGCATTTAGTCACACTTTAATTGTTTATTGGACAGGCTGGAAACGCACACACAGTGTTTTTAAAAGTAACAGAATCTCTACTACATTTGCATTTGCGTTTGTTTGTAAACGTATATACACAACGAGAGTTTGTCACATTAGGCTGCTACCGATGCGCGAGACACAGATTCGTTCAGTGAACGAGGATTCACATCCCGTTGTTCGCGACACACAGATTCGTTCAATGAACGAGGATTCACATCCGGGGATTCGCGAGACACGGATTCCTTCAGTGAACGAGGATTCATGTTCAGCTGTGAACACACCTCAAGATCCTCTCTATTTGCTGAATTTCTCACGAATGTCTGTGTACTGCTCCTTGTCCGTGAACGCACCGGGCGTCCTTTTTTTTTTTTTTGCATTGTCCCTGAAGTGCATTGAATGTTAACCTCAGGTCTGAATCCTTTAAGTTAGTAACGGATTGTTTGGCTGCGTTCAGGAAGTAGGTGATATTGCAGTCTGGGCTCCATAAGCACTGAGTTAGTGATTTAGTGAACGAACGAACTGAAAGAATATTTTGAACGAATCCTTTTAATGAACTGATTCTAGTTATTCAGTACAGTCAAAAGAACTGCCGATCCCATCACTAATACAAACTGCATCACCCCAGGTAAGTCATATTTGTGTTTTCTTTGGTACTTTTCACTTAATGTACATCACTAGCTTGCGTAAGCTAGTGCTAGCCACCATAGCGCATATTACATCAAAATTTGCATTGCATGCTAAATATAAGTTATTTAAAGCCATTTATTAGGTTGTTTGCAGTTATGTTTATGTCATGCTTTTTCATTGATCTTACCAGAACTGTAATAACTTTTAGTAAAGTGTAGTTTATGTTGATGAAATAGAAAATGTTTTCATAACTGTGAATTATTTTGAATCCATCTTCATTCTGATGGAATAATCACAACCTCTTTTTTTAATTGATATGTATATTTTGTCAAAGGGTATGCCAACACAAGTGGTGCCCCATCTTGCCCATTCTGTGCCATCACAACGTCCACAACTACCATCGGTAAGTTGTTAGACATAATTTAGGACTCCAGTTCCACCTCTTTCCATTTTGTGAGTGACGTTGAAGATAAATATCCTCTACCTGATTACGACAAATATTGTCCAAATTGTTATCAATTAATTGTTTTTTGTTATTTTGTTATTTGTTTATTTGACAATAAAATAACTTAACTTGACTTGATATGGAAATGTCTGATTCAAGTGACTGAAAGTTCAGTGAGACAACGGAGAAGAGGTGAGTAAAGTTTAATATATGTAACATTAATGTCATAATGCTTTTAGGGTGTGACTAGATGTTGAGGATAATTCAACCATATGAAGACTATCAAGGCCACTATTTATAATAATATTAATTTAGGCCATATTGTGATAAGGTCATTCTACTAAAAACACCCACATAAGGGCCAATAGGGGGTAAAAAAAGGTTTTTTTGTAACCTTTATTCTGTATAAAAATATACTTTATTCTGTATATTTAATTCATTATTTAATTCCAGCATAAAGAGGTAAACAAGATGGGAAACACTATAAAACAGTGGATGAAGGAAACATGGAGAGCTTATCTCTGAACGCATGATCAGTGCATTTATTTATTTATTTGTATTGTATTACATTTCTCCGATCCTTGTTATTCTAGTCAGGCTCTGACTGATCACTGACTTCCATCAGTGATCTGATCCAGCCTAACACCCCAGCTCGTGCTCTGAGGTCTGTGGATCAGAATCTACTTGTGGTTCCTCGCACACGGTTCAGGACCAGAGGAGAGAAACCCTTCCAGGCAGTTGCTCCTAAGCTTTGGAACGATCTAAAACATTTTAATTTGTGCAGGCCTTTCCTTGATTTTCTGTAACTCCTGTGTTATCTTGATCTTTTATATATTTTATTGAGTTTTGTTTTTGATTGTTTAAGCACTTACCCTTACCCTTAACCTAACTCCTAAACTTTAATCCCTTTTGAATTTCTTTTACAGGTAGGGAGGGTTCATCAACGGGTTTGCACTGGCCCGTGCCCTCGACAGGGACCCTCCCTGTCACCCCCCTTCAACCCTAACGCCTAACCCTAATAAACAGGGACATCTATACACTGTACTAAATTGACAATAAATCCATATTTCTACAGTAAAAATACATAAAACTTTGTTCACTTATACTTCAAAACCTGCTGAACATGAAAATAAAGTCAGATCTTTGTCAACTATTAAGGTTTATTTTTTATAATAAAATACGTTGTGCACAAACAGCTTTCTAAGCAAAAATAACGTCGTAAGTCAGTAATTAAATTATTTAAACAACCGTAATTGAATTATTTTGCAAGAAAACAAAAAAATAAACAGGAAATTATAACAGATTAGCAGAAAATAAATATTTCCTATTTTGGCTGCTTTTCTTCCAACAGTCTCACACATGTTTGGAGACTCTGGTCTCATCACGCAAATGTCTCTTCAAATCTTACTTTAATGTCACCATATCAGAGTATTTTTGAGAATATATCAGTAATAGTGTCATAGAACCTTCCGCATATGACTTCTCTCCCACTACTGTAACACCTTCACAAAAACGCAAGTGTTTTAAGGTTGCGGCTAGATCGCGGCTCACTTGACCGCAGTGTGGGGGACCATGCCGCCTAGCCTGGATCTTTTTTTTTAATCACAATTTTTTAGCCACAATACAATCCCCTCAAGCCCCCTACCTTGTGCAGGAACCAAACACCACCATGTCTTCTCCTTTGAATTTGACTGACAGGTCCACCAGCACGGTTGTGTAGATGCAGCCATGAGCGAAGCCCCTCTCCCACGACGACTTCCTGACTATCTGTTCAAAAAAAGGGAAATTTAAATAAATAAATAAATAATGTGGGGAGTAAAAAAGTTTTGAATAAAACCAGAGGATGAACTGAATCAGGTTTTCTAACATGCTGCTGTAAACCTGCAGAACAGTTTCCAAACTTCAAATAAAGGGTTTATTTAGCTATAAACATCAATGATAATTTATAATAACAAACAAAAGAAAACACTTCTTGTACGTGATTCTGAAGCGGGCAGGATAAGCAAATCCGAACCAAACCCCGTCCACTCCCCAAAACCGACTCTTTACGTCATTGAACGCTGCGCGTGCTTTGGCAACACTTGTCGGGTAGTCAGGAAACACTGAGGTGCTGACTCCGTCCACACTGATGCGTTGTCTAGTCTGAGCGAGTCTCAGAATGTTTTCACAGTCTTGGAAATAGTGAACGCGGGCTATGATCGTGTTTGACCGGCGTCCCTCTGTAGATCCAGGCGGGGAGAGACGGTGAGCTCTGTCCAGGAGCGGCGCGTCTTTCAGATCAAAGGCCCGCTGCAGAAGCGCGGACACAGACTCGGTGTTGCATTCAAGGGTCTCCGGTATTTCGACATAAGGATCTTATGTTGTTTGTCCGCGACCTCGCCTCCAAGTCCTCGCATTTATTCTGAAGTTGGTCCATGACCCCCGTGAGCCGCTTCACCTCCTTCTTGAGTGAAACAACATCATCTGTACACGTTGACAAACTTACTTTCACATTCTTCACCGTAGATTTCATGGCGGAGAGTTCAGAGGCGATCGTCAACCTGTATTCTTTGAGCTCCGCTCTAGCTGCAACAATATCCGCTCGAATCACCGCCATCTCACTTTCCAACATTGCGCAAACTTCTGTTTGAATAATTTCAGCTAAATCCTTGCGCACCGAAGATAGCAGTTCCATCATGTATTTTAGGTTTTCTTTTGATAAGGATCAAAATATATAGTGCTTGAATAACAGTGACATCAATACACTGTACTAAATTGACAATAAATCAATGTTTCTACAGTAAAAATACATAACTTATTTCACTTATACTTCAAAACCTGTTGAACATGAAATAAAGTCAGATCTTTGTCAACTATTGATTTTTTTTTATAAGAATTAAAATACATTGTGCATGATTAACAGGGACATCAATACACTGTACTAAATTGACAATAAATCCATATTTCTACAGTAAAAATGCATGAAACTTTGTTCACTTATACTTCAAAACCTGCTGAACATGAAAATAAAGTCAGATCTTTGTCAACTAATAAGGTTTATTTTTTAAAATAAAAAAGGGTTGTGCACAAACAGCTTTCTAAGCAAAAATAACGCCATAAGTCAGTAATTAAATTATTTAAACAACCGTAATTGAATTATTTTGTAAGAAAACAAAAAAATAAACAGGAAATTATAGCAGATTAGCAGAAAATAAATATTTCCTATTTCGGCTGCTTTTCTTCCAACAGTCTCACACATGTTTGGAGACTCTGGTCTCATCACGCAAATGTCTCTTCAAATCTTACTTTAATGTCACCATATCAGAGTATTTTTGAGAATATATCAGTAATAGTGTCGTAGATCCTTCCGCGTATGACTTCTCTCCCACTACTGTAACACCTTCACAAAAACGCAAGTGTTTTAAGGTTGCGGCTAGATCGCGGCTCACTTGACCGCAGTGTGGGGGACCATGCCGCCTAGCCTGGATCTTTTTTTTTAATCACAATTTTTTAGCCACAATACAATCCCCTCAAGCCCCCTACCTTGTGCAGGAACCAAACACCACCATGTCTTCTCCTTTGAATTTGACTGACAGGTCCACCAGCACGGTTGTGTAGATGCAGCCATGAGCGAAGCCCCTCTCCCACGACGACTTCCTGACTATCTGTTCAAAAAAAGGGAAATTTAAATAAATAAATAAATAATGTGGGGAGTAAAAAAGTTTTGAATAAAACCAGAGGATGAACTGAATCAGGTTTTCTAACATGCTGCTGTAAACCTGCAGAACAGTTTCCAAACTTCAAATAAAGGGTTTATTTAGCTATAAACATCAATAATAATTTATAATAACAAACAAAAGAAAACACTTCTTGTACGTGATTCTGAAGCGGGCAGGATAAGCCAATCCGAACCGAACCCCGTCCACTCCCCAAAACTGACTCTTTACGTCATTGAACGCTGCGCGTGCTTTGGCAACACTTGTCGGGTAGTCAGGAAACACTGAGGTGCTGACTCCGTCCACACTGATGCGTTGTCTAGTCTGAGCGAGTCTCAGAATGTTTTCACAGTCTTGGAAGTAGTGAACGCGGGCTATGATCGTGTTTGACCGGCGTCCCTCTGTAGATCCAGGCGGGGAGAGACGGTGAGCTCTGTCCAGGAGCGGCGCGTCTTTCAGATCAAAGGCCCGCTGCAGAAGCGCGGACACAGACTCGGTGTTGCATTCAAGGGTCTCCGGTATTTCGACATAAGGATCTTATGTTGTTTGTCCGCGACCTCGCCTCCAAGTCCTCGCATTTATTCTGAAGTTGGTCCATGACCCCCGTGAGCCGCTTCACCTCCTTCTTGAGTGAAACAACATCATCTGTACACGTTGACAAACTTACTTTCACATTCTTCACCGTAGATTTCATGGCGGAGAGTTCAGAGGCGATCGTCAACCTGTATTCTTTGAGCTCCGCTCTAGCTGCAACAATATCCGCTCGAATCACCGCCATCTCACTTTCCAACATTGCGCAAACTTCTGTTTGAATAATTTCAGCTAAATCCTTGCGCACCGAAGATAGCAGTTCCATCATGTATTTTAGGTTTTCTTTTGATAAGGATCAAAATATATAGTGCTTGAATAACAGTGACATCAATACACTGTACTAAATTGACAATAAATCAATGTTTCTACAGTAAAAATACATAACTTATTTCACTTATACTTCAAAACCTGTTGAACATGAAATAAAGTCAGATCTTTGTCAACTATTGAGTTTTTTTTATAAGAATTAAAATATATTGTGCATGATTAACAGGGACATCAATACACTGTACTAAATTGACAATAAATCCATATTTCTACAGTAAAAATGCATGAAACTTTGTTCACTTATACTTCAAAACCTGCTGAACATGAAAATAAAGTCAGATCTTTGTCAACTAATAAGGTTTATTTTTTATAATAAAAAAGGGTTGTGCACAAACAGCTTTCTAAGCAAAAATAACGCCATAAGTCAGTAATTAAATTATTTAAACAACCGTAATTGAATTATTTTGTAAGAAAACAAAAAAATAAACAGGAAATTATAGCAGATTAGCAGAAAATAAATATTTCCTATTTCGGCTGCTTTTCTTCCAACAGTCTCACACATGTTTGGAGACTCTGGTCTCATCACGCAAATGTCTCTTCAAATCTTACTTTAATGTCACCATATCAGAGTATTTTTGAGAATATATCAGTAATAGTGTCGTAGATCCTTCCGCGTATGACTTCTCTCCCACTACTGTAACACCTTCACAAAAACGCAAGTGTTTTAAGGTTGCGGCTAGATCGCGGCTCACTTGACCGCAGTGTGGGGGACCATGCCGCCTAGCCTGGATCTTTTTTTTTAATCACAATTTTTTAGCCACAATACAATCCCCTCAAGCCCCCTACCTTGTGCAGGAACCAAACACCACCATGTCTTCTCCTTTGAATTTGACTGACAGGTCCACCAGCACGGTTGTGTAGATGCAGCCATGAGCGAAGCCCCTCTCCCACGACGACTTCCTGACTATCTGTTCAAAAAAAGGGAAATTTAAATAAATAAATAAATAATGTGGGGAGTAAAAAAGTTTTGAATAAAACCAGAGGATGAACTGAATCAGGTTTTCTAACATGCTGCTGTAAACCTGCAGAACAGTTTCCAAACTTCAAATAAAGGGTTTATTTAGCTATAAACATCAATAATAATTTATAATAACAAACAAAAGAAAACACTTCTTGTACGTGATTCTGAAGCGGGCAGGATAAGCAAATCCGAACCGAACCCCGTCCACTCCCCAAAACCGACTCTTTACGTCATTGAACGCTGCGCGTGCTTTGGCAACACTTGTCTGGTAGTCAGGAAACACTGAGGTGCTGACTCCGTCCACACTGATGCGTTGTCTAGTCTGAGCGAGTCTCAGAATGTTTTCACAGTCTTGGAAGTAGTGAACGCGGGCTATGATCGTGTTTGACCGGCGTCCCTCTGTAGATCCAGGCGGGGAGAGACGGTGAGCTCTGTCCAGGAGCGGCGCGTCTTTCAGATCAAAGGCCCGCTGCAGAAGCGCGGACACAGACTCGGTGTTGCATTCAAGGGTTTCCGGTATTTCGACATAAGGATCTTATGTTGTTTGTCCGCGACCTCGCCTCCAAGTCCTCGCATTTATTCTGAAGTTGGTCCATGACCCCCGTGAGCCGCTTCACCTCCTTCTTGAGTGAAACAACATCATCTGTACACGTTGACAAACTTACTTTCACATTCTTCACCGTAGATTTCATGGCGGAGAGTTCAGAGGCGATCGTCAACCTGTATTCTTTGAGCTCCGCTCTAGCTGCAACAATATCCGCTCGAATCACCGCCATCTCACTTTCCAACATTGCGCAAACTTCTGTTTGAATAATTTCAGCTAAATCCTTGCGCACCGAAGATAGCAGTTCCATCATGTATTTTAGGTTTTCTTTTGATAAGGATCAAAATATATAGTGCTTGAATAACAGTGACATCAATACACTGTACTAAATTGACAATAAATCAATGTTTCTACAGTAAAAATACATAACTTATTTCACTTATACTTCAAAACCTGTTGAACATGAAATAAAGTCAGATCTTTGTCAACTATTGAGTTTTTTTTATAAGAATTAAAATACATTGTGCATGATTAACAGGGACATCAATACACTGTACTAAATTGACAATAAATCCATATTTCTACAGTAAAAATGCATGAAACTTTGTTCACTTATACTTCAAAACCTGCTGAACATGAAAATAAAGTCAGATCTTTGTCAACTAATAAGGTTTATTTTTTATAATAAAAAAGGGTTGTGCACAAACAGCTTTCTAAGCAAAAATAACGCCATAAGTCAGTAATTAAATTATTTAAACAACCGTAATTGAATTATTTTGTAAGAAAACAAAAAAATAAACAGGAAATTATAGCAGATTAGCAGAAAATAAATATTTCCTATTTCGGCTGCTTTTCTTCCAACAGTCTCACACATGTTTGGAGACTCTGGTCTCATCACGCAAATGTCTCTTCAAATCTTACTTTAATGTCACCATATCAGAGTATTTTTGAGAATATATCAGTAATAGTGTCGTAGATCCTTCCGCGTATGACTTCTCTCCCACTACTGTAACACCTTCACAAAAACGCAAGTGTTTTAAGGTTGCGGCTAGATCGCGGCTCACTTGACCGCAGTGTGGGGGACCATGCCGCCTAGCCTGGATCTTTTTTTTTAATCACAATTTTTTAGCCACAATACAATCCCCTCAAGCCCCCTACCTTGTGCAGGAACCAAACACCACCATGTCTTCTCCTTTGAATTTGACTGACAGGTCCACCAGCACGGTTGTGTAGATGCAGCCATGAGCGAAGCCCCTCTCCCACGACGACTTCCTGACTATCTGTTCAAAAAAAGGGAAATTTAAATAAATAAATAAATAATGTGGGGAGTAAAAAAGTTTTGAATAAAACCAGAGGATGAACTGAATCAGGTTTTCTAACATGCTGCTGTAAACCTGCAGAACAGTTTCCAAACTTCAAATAAAGGGTTTATTTAGCTATAAACATCAATAATAATTTATAATAACAAACAAAAGAAAACACTTCTTGTACGTGATTCTGAAGCGGGCAGGATAAGCAAATCCGAACCGAACCCCGTCCACTCCCCAAAACCGACTCTTGACGTCATTGAACGCTGCGCGTGCTTTGGCAACACTTGTCGGGTAGTCAGGAAACACTGAGGTTCTGACTCCGTCCACACCGATGCGTTGTCTAGTCCGAGCGAGTCTCAGAATGTTTTCACAGTCTTGGAAGTAGTGAACGCAGGCTATGATCGTGTTTGACCGGCGTCCCTCTGTAGATCCAGGCGGGGAGAGACGGTGAGCTCTGTCCAGGAGCGGCGCGTCTTTCAGATCAAAGGCCCGCTGCAGAAGCGCGGACACAGACTCGGTGTTGCATTCAAGGGTCTCCGGTATTTCGACATAAGGATCTTATGTTGTTTGTCCGCGACCTCGCCTCCAAGTCCTCGCATTTATTCTGAAGTTGGTCCATGACCCCCGTTAGCCGCTTCACCTCCTTCTTGAGTGAAACAACATCATCTGTCCACGTTGACAAACTTTCTTCCACATCCTTCACCGTAGATTTCATGGCGGAGAGTTCAGAGGCGATCGTCAACCTGTATTCTTTGAGCTCCGCTCTAGCTGCAACAATATCCGCTCGAATCACCGCCATCTCACTTTCCAACATTGCGCAAACTTCTGTTTGAATAATTTCAGCTAAATCCTTGCGCACCGAAGATAGCAGTTCCATCATGTATTTTAGGTTTTCTTTTGATAAGGATTAAAATATATAGTGCTTCAATAACAGTGACATCAATACACTGTACTAAATTGACAATAAATCAATGTTTCTACAGTAAAAATACATAACTTATTTCACTTATACTTCAAAACCTGTTGAACATGAAAATAAAGTCAGATCTTTGTCAACTATTGAGTTTTTTTTATAAGAATTAAAATATATTGTGCATGATTAACAGGGACATCAATACACTGTACTAAATTGACAATAAATCCATATTTCTACAGTAAAAATACATGAAACGTTGTTCACTTATACTTCAAAACCTGCTGAACATGAAAATAAAGTCAGATCTTTGTCAACTAATAAGGTTTATTTTTTATAATAAAAAAGGTTGTGCACAAACAGCTTTCTAAGCAAAAATAACGCCATAAGTCAGTAATTAAATTATTTAAACAACCATAATTGAATTATTTTGTAAGAAAACAAAAAAATAAACAGGAAATTATAACAGATTAGCAGAAAATAAATATTTCCTATTTCGGCTGCTTTTCTTCCAAAAGTCTCACACATGTTTGGAGACTCTGGTCTCATCACGCAAATGTCTCTTCAAATCTTACCTTAATGTCACCATATCAGAGTATTTTTGAGAATATATCAGTAATAGTGTCGTAGATCCTTCCGCGTATGACTTCTCTCCCACTACTGTAACACCTTCACAAAAACGCAAGTGTTTTAAGGTTGCGGCTAGATCGCAGCTCACTTGACCGCAGTGTGTGGGACCATGCCGCCTAGCCTGGATCTTTTTTTTTTATCACAATTTTTTAGCCACAATACAAGCCCCTCAAGCCCCCTACCTTGTGCAGGAACCAAACACCACCATGTCTTCTCCTTTGAATTTGACTGACAGGTCCACCAGCACGGTTGTGTAGATGCAGCCATGAGCGAAGCCCCTCTCCCACGACGACTTCCTGACTATCTGTTCAAAAAAAGGGAAATTTAAATAAATAAATAAATAATGTGGGGAGTAAAAAAGTTTTGAATAAAACCAGAGGATGAACTGAATCAGGTTTTCTAACATGCTGCTGTAAACCTGCAGAACAGTTTCCAAACTTCAAATAAAGGGTTTATTTAGCTATAAACATCAATAATAATTTATAAAAACAAACATAAGAAAACACTTATTTGAAGTTGTTTTAAAAAGTTAGGTTTAAAGTGAAATCTTATCTGAAAATGATGTTTTCTTTACAATATTATTTTCAGTGAACTGTCCTTAGTAGCCATAGATGTTTTAGCATTTTAGCATAAGACATTTTAATGAGGTAGTGCCACCATTTGCGCTATATTAAATGTAATATTTAAATGTGTCAACATAATTTAATATTTAGGTAACACCTCACTATATGAACACAACTTTAAGAAATATAACTTACTTGAGGCTGTGTATTTCTTTCGTCGTTTTTTTTGCACCATTTTCTCTGAATCTTTCTGCTGAAGATGCGGCAAGACCCGCCCTTCTTCCCTCGGGTAGCTCCCTATGATTGGTGGAGAAGTCCAGCCAATGACAGCAGAAGGATTCAAGCCGCTGGTCTCTGAATGGCTACCCTCGTGGGCAGGGTGTGCGAGGAGTTGTGAGCAAGCTTCTATAGGGCAATGAATGTACAATTAATTACTTGTTTATTCGCTGATTTAGAAGCATTATTTTGCTATGTTTTCCGACATTTAGACAATATTTCTCACATTTATGAAATATAAAATCTAAATGTCAAATTTAAATGTAAATGTTAAATACATATCTAAATGTTAAATCTAAATCTTAAATCTAAATATAAATCTAAATTTAAATCTATATTTAAATGTTAAATCTATATCTAAATGTTAAATCTAAATGTTAAATCTAAATCTAAAAACAAGTAAAATGTTTTACTTAGACAAGACCTTTTTAATTTATTGTTGATTGCATTTAAGTTTATGTTACATTTTAGTATTATTATTATTTTTGTTTTATTTAATTTTTATTTTAGTGCAAAAAAACATTTAACAACCAAGCATTTAGTCACACTTTAATTGTTTATTGGACAGGCTGGAAACGCACACACAGTGTTTTTAAAAGTAACAGAATCTCTACTACATTTGCATTTGCGTTTGTTTGTAAACGTATATACACAACGAGAGTTTGTCACATTAGGCTGCTACCGATGCGTGAGACACAGATTCGTTCAGTGAACGAGGATTCACATCCCGTTATTCGCGACACACAGATTCGTTCAATGAACGAGGATTCACATCCGGGGATTCGCGAGACACGGATTCCTTCAGTGAACGAGGATTCATGTTCAGCTGTGAACACACCTCAAGATCCTCTCTATTTGCTGAATTTCTCACGAATGTCTGTGTACTGCTCCTTATCCGTGAACGCACCGGGCGTCCTTTTTTTTTTTTTTGCATTGTCCCTGAAGTGCATTGAATGTTAACCTCGGGTCTGAATCCTTTAAGTTAGTAACGAATTGTTTGGCTGCGTTCAGGAAGTAGGTGATATTGCAGTCTGGGCTCCATAAGCACTGAGTTAGTGATTTAGTGAACGAACGAACTGAAAGAATATTTTGAACGAATCCTTTTAATGAACTGATTCTAGTTATTCAGTACAGTCAAAAGAACTGCCGATCCCATCACTAATACAAACTGCATCACCCCAGGTAAGTCATATTTGTGTTTTCTTTGGTACTTTTCACTTAATGTAAAACACTAGCTTGCGTAAGCTAGTGCTAGCCACCATAGCGCATATTACATCAAAATTTGCATTGCATGCTAAATATAAGTTATTTAAAGCCATTTATTAGGTTGTTTGCAGTTATGTTTATGTCATGCTTTTTCATTGATCTTACCAGAACCGTAATAACTTTTAGTAAAGTGTAGTTTATGTTGATGAAATAGAAAATGTTTTCATAACTGTGAATTATTTTGAATCCATCTTCATTCTGATGGAATAATCACAACCTCTTTTTTTAATTGATATGTATATTTTGTCAAAGGGTATGTCAACACAAGTGGTGCCCCATCTTGCCCATTCTGTGCCATCACAACGTCCACAACTACCATCGGTAAGTTGTTAGACATAATTTAGGACTCCAGTTCCACCTCTTTCCATTTTGTGAGTGACGTTGAAGATAAATATCCTCTACCTGATTAAGACAAATATTGTCCAAATTGTTATCAATTAATTGTTTTTTGTTATTTTGTTATTTGTTTATTTGACAATAAAATAACTTAACTTGACTTGATATGGAAATGTCTGATTCAAGTGACTGAAAGTTCAGTGAGACAACGGAGAAGAGGTGAGTAAAGTTTAATATATGTAACATTAATGTCATAATGCTTTTAGGGTGTGACTAGATGTTGAGGATAATTCAACCATATGAAGACTATCAAGGCCACTATTTATAATAATATTAATTTAGGCCATATTGTGATAAGGTCATTCTACTAAAAACACCCACATAAGGGCCAATAGGGGGTAAAAAAAGGTTTTTTTGTAACCTTTATTCTGTATAAAAATATACTTTATTCTGTATATTTAATTCATTATTTAATTCCAGCATAAAGAGGTAAACAAGATGGGAAACACTATAAAACAGTGGATGAAGGAAACATGGAGAGCTTATCTCTGAACGCATGATCAGTGCATTTATTTATTTATTTGTATTGTATTACATTTCTCCGATCCTTGTTATTCTAGTCAGGCTCTGACTGATCACTGACTTCCATCAGTGATCTGATCCAGCCTAACACCCCAGCTCGTGCTCTGAGGTCTGTGGATCAGAATCTACTTGTGGTTCCTCGCACACGGTTCAGGACCAGAGGAGAGAAACCCTTCCAGGCAGTTGCTCCTAAGCTTTGGAACGATCTAAAACATTTTAATTTGTGCAGGCCTTTCCTTGATTTTCTGTAACTCCTGTGTTATCTTGATCTTTTATATATTTTATTGAGTTTTGTTTTTGATTGTTTAAGCACTTACCCTTACCCTTAACCTAACTCCTAAACTTTAATCCCTTTTGAATTTCTTTTACAGGTAGGGAGGGTTCATCAACGGGTTTGCACTGGCCCGTGCCCTCGACAGGGACCCTCCCTGTCACCCCCCTTCAACCCTAACGCCTAACCCTAATAAACAGGGACATCTATACACTGTACTAAATTGACAATAAATCCATATTTCTACAGTAAAAATACATAAAACTTTGTTCACTTATACTTCAAAACCTGCTGAACATGAAAATAAAGTCAGATCTTTGTCAACTATTAAGGTTTATTTTTTATAATAAAATATGTTGTGCACAAACAGCTTTCTAAGCAAAAATAACGTCGTAAGTCAGTAATTAAATTATTTAAACAACCGTAATTGAATTATTTTGCAAGAAAACAAAAAAATAAACAGGAAATTATAACAGATTAGCAGAAAATAAATATTTCCTATTTTGGCTGCTTTTCTTCCAACAGTCTCACACATGTTTGGAGACTCTGGTCTCATCACGCAAATGTCTCTTCAAATCTTACTTTAATGTCACCATATCAGAGTATTTTTGAGAATATATCAGTAATAGTGTCATAGAACCTTCCGCATATGACTTCTCTCCCACTACTGTAACACCTTCACAAAAACGCAAGTGTTTTAAGGTTGCGGCTAGATCGCGGCTCACTTGACCGCAGTGTGGGGGACCATGCCGCCTAGCCTGGATCTTTTTTTTTAATCACAATTTTTTAGCCACAATACAATCCCCTCAAGCCCCCTACCTTGTGCAGGAACCAAACACCACCATGTCTTCTCCTTTGAATTTGACTGACAGGTCCACCAGCACGGTTGTGTAGATGCAGCCATGAGCGAAGCCCCTCTCCCACGACGACTTCCTGACTATCTGTTCAAAAAAAGGGAAATTTAAATAAATAAATAAATAATGTGGGGAGTAAAAAAGTTTTGAATAAAACCAGAGGATGAACTGAATCAGGTTTTCTAACATGCTGCTGTAAACCTGCAGAACAGTTTCCAAACTTCAAATAAAGGGTTTATTTAGCTATAAACATCAATGATAATTTATAATAACAAACAAAAGAAAACACTTCTTGTACGTGATTCTGAAGCGGGCAGGATAAGCAAATCCGAACCAAACCCCGTCCACTCCCCAAAACCGACTCTTTACGTCATTGAACGCTGCGCGTGCTTTGGCAACACTTGTCGGGTAGTCAGGAAACACTGAGGTGCTGACTCCGTCCACACTGATGCGTTGTCTAGTCTGAGCGAGTCTCAGAATGTTTTCACAGTCTTGGAAGTAGTGAACGCGGGCTATGATCGTGTTTGACCGGCGTCCCTCTGTAGATCCAGGCGGGGAGAGACGGTGAGCTCTGTCCAGGAGCGGCGCGTCTTTCAGATCAAAGGCCCGCTGCAGAAGCGCGGACACAGACTCGGTGTTGCATTCAAGGGTCTCCGGTATTTCGACATAAGGATCTTATGTTGTTTGTCCGCGACCTCGCCTCCAAGTCCTCGCATTTATTCTGAAGTTGGTCCATGACCCCCGTGAGCCGCTTCACCTCCTTCTTGAGTGAAACAACATCATCTGTACACGTTGACAAACTTACTTTCACATTCTTCACCGTAGATTTCATGGCGGAGAGTTCAGAGGCGATCGTCAACCTGTATTCTTTGAGCTCCGCTCTAGCTGCAACAATATCCGCTCGAATCACCGCCATCTCACTTTCCAACATTGCGCAAACTTCTGTTTGAATAATTTCAGCTAAATCCTTGCGCACCGAAGATAGCAGTTCCATCATGTATTTTAGGTTTTCTTTTGATAAGGATCAAAATATATAGTGCTTGAATAACAGTGACATCAATACACTGTACTAAATTGACAATAAATCAATGTTTCTACAGTAAAAATACATAACTTATTTCACTTATACTTCAAAACCTGTTGAACATGAAATAAAGTCAGATCTTTGTCAACTATTGAGTTTTTTTTATAAGAATTAAAATATATTGTGCATGATTAACAGGGACATCAATACACTGTACTAAATTGACAATAAATCCATATTTCTACAGTAAAAATGCATGAAACTTTGTTCACTTATACTTCAAAACCTGCTGAACATGAAAATAAAGTCAGATCTTTGTCAACTAATAAGGTTTATTTTTTATAATAAAAAAGGGTTGTGCACAAACAGCTTTCTAAGCAAAAATAACGCCATAAGTCAGTAATTCAATTATTTAAACAACCGTAATTGAATTATTTTGTAAGAAAACAAAAAAATAAACAGGAAATTATAGCAGATTAGCAGAAAATAAATATTTCCTATTTCGGCTGCTTTTCTTCCAACAGTCTCACACATGTTTGGAGACTCTGGTCTCATCACGCAAATGTCTCTTCAAATCTTACTTTAATGTCACCATATCAGAGTATTTTTGAGAATATATCAGTAATAGTGTCGTAGATCCTTCCGCGTATGACTTCTCTCCCACTACTGTAACACCTTCACAAAAACGCAAGTGTTTTAAGGTTGCGGCTAGATCGCGGCTCACTTGACCGCAGTGTGGGGGACCATGCCGCCTAGCCTGGATCTTTTTTTTTAATCACAATTTTTTAGCCACAATACAATCCCCTCAAGCCCCCTACCTTGTGCAGGAACCAAACACCACCATGTCTTCTCCTTTGAATTTGACTGACAGGTCCACCAGCACGGTTGTGTAGATGCAGCCATGAGCGAAGCCCCTCTCCCACGACGACTTCCTGACTATCTGTTCAAAAAAAGGGAAATTTAAATAAATAAATAAATAATGTGGGGAGTAAAAAAGTTTTGAATAAAACCAGAGGATGAACTGAATCAGGTTTTCTAACATGCTGCTGTAAACCTGCAGAACAGTTTCCAAACTTCAAATAAAGGGTTTATTTAGCTATAAACATCAATAATAATTTATAATAACAAACAAAAGAAAACACTTCTTGTACGTGATTCTGAAGCGGGCAGGATAAGCAAATCCGAACCAAACCCCGTCCACTCCCCAAAACCGACTCTTTACGTCATTGAACGCTGCGCGTGCTTTGGCAACACTTGTCGGGTAGTCAGGAAACACTGAGGTGCTGACTCCGTCCACACTGATGCGTTGTCTAGTCTGAGCGAGTCTCAGAATGTTTTCACAGTCTTGGAAGTAGTGAACGCGGGCTATGATCGTGTTTGACCGGCGTCCCTCTGTAGATCCAGGCGGGGAGAGACGGTGAGCTCTGTCCAGGAGCGGCGCGTCTTTCAGATCAAAGGCCCGCTGCAGAAGCGCGGACACAGACTCGGTGTTGCATTCAAGGGTTTCCGGTATTTCGACATAAGGATCTTATGTTGTTTGTCCGCGACCTCGCCTCCAAGTCCTCGCATTTATTCTGAAGTTGGTCCATGACCCCCGTGAGCCGCTTCACCTCCTTCTTGAGTGAAACAACATCATCTGTACACGTTGACAAACTTACTTTCACATTCTTCACCGTAGATTTCATGGCGGAGAGTTCAGAGGCGATCGTCAACCTGTATTCTTTGAGCTCCGCTCTAGCTGCAACAATATCCGCTCGAATCACCGCCATCTCACTTTCCAACATTGCGCAAACTTCTGTTTGAATAATTTCAGCTAAATCCTTGCGCACCGAAGATAGCAGTTCCATCATGTATTTTAGGTTTTCTTTTGATAAGGATCAAAATATATAGTGCTTGAATAACAGTGACATCAATACACTGTACTAAATTGACAATAAATCAATGTTTCTACAGTAAAAATACATAACTTATTTCACTTATACTTCAAAACCTGTTGAACATGAAATAAAGTCAGATCTTTGTCAACTATTGAGTTTTTTTTATAAGAATTAAAATATATTGTGCATGATTAACAGGGACATCAATACACTGTACTAAATTGACAATAAATCCATATTTCTACAGTAAAAATGCATGAAACTTTGTTCACTTATACTTCAAAACCTGCTGAACATGAAAATAAAGTCAGATCTTTGTCAACTAATAAGGTTTATTTTTTATAATAAAAAAGGGTTGTGCACAAACAGCTTTCTAAGCAAAAATAACGCCATAAGTCAGTAATTAAATTATTTAAACAACCGTAATTGAATTATTTTGTAAGAAAACAAAAAAATAAACAGGAAATTATAACAGATTAGCAGAAAATAAATATTTCCTATTTCGGCTGCTTTTCTTCCAACAGTCTCACACATGTTTGGAGACTCTGGTCTCATCACGCAAATGTCTCTTCAAATCTTACTTTAATGTCACCATATCAGAGTATTTTTGAGAATATATCAGTAATAGTGTCGTAGATCCTTCCGCGTATGACTTCTCTCCCACTACTGTAACACCTTCACAAAAACGCAAGTGTTTTAAGGTTGCGGCTAGATCGCGGCTCACTTGACCGCAGTGTGGGGGACCATGCCGCCTAGCCTGGATCTTTTTTTTTAATCACAATTTTTTAGCCACAATACAATCCCCTCAAGCCCCCTACCTTGTGCAGGAACCAAACACCACCATGTCTTCTCCTTTGAATTTGACTGACAGGTCCACCAGCACGGTTGTGTAGATGCAGCCATGAGCGAAGCCCCTCTCCCACGACGACTTCCTGACTATCTGTTCAAAAAAAGGGAAATTTAAATAAATAAATAAATAATGTGGGGAGTAAAAAAGTTTTGAATAAAACCAGAGGATGAACTGAATCAGGTTTTCTAACATGCTGCTGTAAACCTGCAGAACAGTTTCCAAACTTCAAATAAAGGGTTTATTTAGCTATAAACATCAATAATAATTTATAATAACAAACAAAAGAAAACACTTCTTGTACGTGATTCTGAAGCGGGCAGGATAAGCAAATCCGAACCGAACCCCGTCCACTCCCCAAAACCGACTCTTGACGTCATTGAACGCTGCGCGTGCTTTGGCAACACTTGTCGGGTAGTCAGGAAACACTGAGGTGCTGACTCCGTCCACACCGATGCGTTGTCTAGTCCGAGCGAGTCTCAGAATGTTTTCACAGTCTTGGAAGTAGTGAACGCAGGCTATGATCGTGTTTTACCGGCGTCCCTCTGTAGATCCAGGCGGGGAGAGACGGTGAGCTCTGTCCAGGAGCGGCGCGTCTTTCAGATCAAAGGCCCGCTGCAGAAGCGCGGACACAGACTCGGTGTTGCATTCAAGGGTCTCCGGTATTTCGACATAAGGATCTTATGTTGTTTGTCCGCGACCTCGCCTCCAAGTCCTCGCATTTATTCTGAAGTTGGTCCATGACCCCCGTTAGCCGCTTCACCTCCTTCTTGAGTGAAACAACATCATCTGTCCACGTTGACAAACTTTCTTCCACATCCTTCACCGTAGATTTCATGGCGGAGAGTTCAGATGCGATCGTCAACCTGTATTCTTTGAGCTCCGCTCTAGCTGCAACAATATCCGCTCGAATCACCGCCATCTCACTTTCCAACATTGCGCAAACTTCTGTTTGAATAATTTCAGCTAAATCCTTGCGCACCGAAGATAGCAGTTCCATCATGTATTTTAGGTTTTCTTTTGATAAGGATTAAAATATATAGTGCTTCAATAACAGTGACATCAATACACTGTACTAAATTGACAATAAATCAATGTTTCTACAGTAAAAATACATAACTTATTTCACTTATACTTCAAAACCTGTTGAACATGAAAATAAAGTCAGATCTTTGTCAACTATTGAGTTTTTTTTATAAGAATTAAAATATATTGTGCATGATTAACAGGGACATCAATACACTGTACTAAATTGACAATAAATCCATATTTCTACAGTAAAAATACATGAAACGTTGTTCACTTATACTTCAAAACCTGCTGAACATGAAAATAAAGTCAGATCTTTGTCAACTAATAAGGTTTATTTTTTATAATAAAAAAGGTTGTGCACAAACAGCTTTCTAAGCAAAAATAACGCCATAAGTCAGTAATTAAATTATTTAAACAACCATAATTGAATTATTTTGTAAGAAAACAAAAAAATAAACAGGAAATTATAACAGATTAGCAGAAAATAAATATTTCCTATTTCGGCTGCTTTTCTTCCAAAAGTCTCACACATGTTTGGAGACTCTGGTCTCATCACGCAAATGTCTCTTCAAATCTTACCTTAATGTCACCATATCAGAGTATTTTTGAGAATATATCAGTAATAGTGTCGTAGATCCTTCCGCGTATGACTTCTCTCCCACTACTGTAACACCTTCACAAAAACGCAAGTGTTTTAAGGTTGCGGCTAGATCGCAGCTCACTTGACCGCAGTGTGTGGGACCATGCCGCCTAGCCTGGATCTTTTTTTTTTATCACAATTTTTTAGCCACAATACAAGCCCCTCAAGCCCCCTACCTTGTGCAGGAACCAAACACCACCATGTCTTCTCCTTTGAATTTGACTGACAGGTCCACCAGCACGGTTGTGTAGATGCAGCCATGAGCGAAGCCCCTCTCCCACGACAACTTCCTGACTATCTGTTCAAAAAAAGGGAAATTTAAATAAATAAATAAATAATGTGGGGAGTAAAAAAGTTTTGAATAAAACCAGAGGATGAACTGAATCAGGTTTTCTAACATGCTGCTGTAAACCTGCAGAACAGTTTCCAAACTTCAAATAAAGGGTTTATTTAGCTATAAACATCAATAATAATTTATAAAAACAAACATAAGAAAACACTTATTTGAAGTTGTTTTAAAAAGTTAGGTTTAAAGTGAAATCTTATCTGAAAATGATGTTTTCTTTACAATATTATTTTCAGTGAACTGTCCTTAGTAGCCATAGATGTTTTAGCATTTTAGCATAAGACATTTTAATGAGGTAGTGCCACCATTTGCGCTATATTAAATGTAATATTTAAATGTGTCAACATAATTTAATATTTAGGTAACACCTCACTATATGAACACAACTTTAAGAAATATAACTTACTTGAGGCTGTGTATTTCTTTCGTCGTTTTTTTTGCACCATTTTCTCTGAATCTTTCTGCTGAAGATGCGGCAAGACCCGCCCTTCTTCCCTCGGGTAGCTCCCTATGATTGGTGGAGAAGTCCAGCCAATGACAGCAGAAGGATTCAAGCCGCTGGTCTCTGAATGGCTACCCTCGTGGGCAGGGTGTGCGAGGAGTTGTGAGCAAGCTTCTATAGGGCAATGAATGTACAATTAATTACTTGTTTATTCGCTGATTTAGAAGCAATATTTTGCTATGTTTTCCGACATTTAGACAATATTTCTCACATTTATGAAATATAAAATCTAAATGTCAAATTTAAATGTAAATGTTAAATACATATCTAAATGTTAAATCTAAATCTTAAATCTAAATATAAATATAAATATAAATTTAAATCTATATTTAAATGTTAAATCTATATCTAAATGTTAAATCTAAATGTTAAATCTAAATCTAAAAACAAGTAAAATGTTTTACTTAGACAAGGCCTTTTTAATTTATTGTTGATTGCATTTAAGTTTATGTTACATTTTAGTATTATTATTATTTTTGTTTTATTTAATTTTTATTTTAGTGCAAAAAAACATTTAACAACCAAGCATTTAGTCACACTTTAATTGTTTATTGGACAGGCTGGAAACGCACACACAGTGTTTTTAAAAGTAACAGAATCTCTACTACATTTGCATTTGCGTTTGTTTGTAAACGTATATACACAACGAGAGTTTGTCACATTAGGCTGCTACCGATGCGCGAGACACAGATTCGTTCAGTGAACGAGGATTCACATCCCGTTATTCGCGACACACAGATTCGTTCAATGAACGAGGATTCACATCCGGGGATTCGCGAGACACGGATTCCTTCAGTGAACGAGGATTCATGTTCAGCTGTGAACACACCTCAAGATCCTCTCTATTTGCTGAATTTCTCACGAATGTCTGTGTACTGCTCCTTGTCCGTGAACGCACCGGGCGTCCTTTTTTTTTTTTTTGCATTGTCCCTGAAGTGCATTGAATGTTAACCTCAGGTCTGAATCCTTTAAGTTAGTAACGGATTGTTTGGCTGCGTTCAGGAAGTAGGTGATATTGCAGTCTGGGCTCCATAAGCACTGAGTTAGTGATTTAGTGAACGAACGAACTGAAAGAATATTTTGAACGAATCCTTTTAATGAACTGATTCTAGTTATTCAGTACAGTCAAAAGAACTGCCGATCCCATCACTAATACAAACTGCATCACCCCAGGTAAGTCATATTTGTGTTTTCTTTGGTACTTTTCACTTAATGTACATCACTAGCTTGCGTAAGCTAGTGCTAGCCACCATAGCGCATATTACATCAAAATTTGCATTGCATGCTAAATATAAGTTATTTAAAGCCATTTATTAGGTTGTTTGCAGTTATGTTTATGTCATGCTTTTTCATTGATCTTACCAGAACTGTAATAACTTTTAGTAAAGTGTAGTTTATGTTGATGAAATAGAAAATGTTTTCATAACTGTGAATTATTTTGAATCCATCTTCATTCTGATGGAATAATCACAACCTCTTTTTTTAATTGATATGTATATTTTGTCAAAGGGTATGCCAACACAAGTGGTGCCCCATCTTGCCCATTCTGTGCCATCACAACGTCCACAACTACCATCGGTAAGTTGTTAGACATAATTTAGGACTCCAGTTCCACCTCTTTCCATTTTGTGAGTGACGTTGAAGATAAATATCCTCTACCTGATTACGACAAATATTGTCCAAATTGTTATCAATTAATTGTTTTTTGTTATTTTGTTATTTGTTTATTTGACAATAAAATAACTTAACTTGACTTGATATGGAAATGTCTGATTCAAGTGACTGAAAGTTCAGTGAGACAACGGAGAAGAGGTGAGTAAAGTTTAATATATGTAACATTAATGTCATAATGCTTTTAGGGTGTGACTAGATGTTGAGGATAATTCAACCATATGAAGACTATCAAGGCCACTATTTATAATAATATTAATTTAGGCCATATTGTGATAAGGTCATTCTACTAAAAACACCCACATAAGGGCCAATAGGGGGTAAAAAAAGTTTTTTTGTAACCTTTATTCTGTATAAAAATATACTTTATTCTGTATATTTAATTCATTA
Source organism: Callionymus lyra (assembly GCF_982586985.1). Lineage (NCBI taxonomy): Eukaryota > Metazoa > Chordata > Actinopteri > Syngnathiformes > Callionymidae > Callionymus > Callionymus lyra. Next base: position 365,865 of record NW_028258543.1, on the reverse strand, counting down.
TTTAATTCCAGCATAAAGAGGTAAACAAGATGGGAAACACTATAAAACAGTGGATGAAGGAAACATGGAGAGCTTATCTCTGAACGCATGATCAGTGCATTTATTTATTTATTTGTATTGTATTACATTTCTCCGATCCTTGTTATTCTAGTCAGGCTCTGACTGATCACTGACTTCCATCAGTGATCTGATCCAGCCTAACACCCCAGCTCGTGCTCTGAGGTCTGTGGATCAGAATCTACTTGTGGTTCCTCGCACACGGTTCAGGACCAGAGGAGAGAAACCCTTCCAGGCAGTTGCTCCTAAGCTTTGGAACGATCTAAAACATTTTAATTTGTGCAGGCCTTTCCTTGATTTTCTGTAACTCCTGTGTTATCTTGATCTTTTATATATTTTATTGAGTTTTGTTTTTGATTGTTTAAGCACTTACCCTTACCCTTAACCTAACTCCTAAACTTTAATCCCTTTTGAATTTCTTTTACAGGTAGGGAGGGTTCATCAACGGGTTTGCACTGGCCCGTGCCCTCGACAGGGACCCTCCCTGTCACCCCCCTTCAACCCTTACGCCTAACCCTAATAAACAGGGACATCTATACACTGTACTAAATTGACAATAAATCCATATTTCTACAGTAAAAATACATAAAACTTTGTTCACTTATACTTCAAAACCTGCTGAACATGAAAATAAAGTCAGATCTTTGTCAACTATTAAGGTTTATTTTTTATAATAAAATACGTTGTGCACAAACAGCTTTCTAAGCAAAAATAACGTCGTAAGTCAGTAATTAAATTATTTAAACAACCGTAATTGAATTATTTTGCAAGAAAACAAAAAAATAAACAGGAAATTATAACAGATTAGCAGAAAATAAATATTTCCTATTTTGGCTGCTTTTCTTCCAACAGTCTCACACATGTTTGGAGACTCTGGTCTCATCATGCAAATGTCTCTTCAAATCTTACTTTAATGTCACCATATCAGAGTATTTTTGAGAATATATCAGTAATAGTGTCATAGAACCTTCCGCATATGACTTCTCTCCCACTACTGTAACACCTTCACAAAAACGCAAGTGTTTTAAGGTTGCGGCTAGATCGCGGCTCACTTGACCGCAGTGTGGGGGACCATGCCGCCTAGCCTGGATCTTTTTTTTTAATCACAATTTTTTAGCCACAATACAATCCCCTCAAGCCCCCTACCTTGTGCAGGAACCAAACACCACCATGTCTTCTCCTTTGAATTTGACTGACAGGTCCACCAGCACGGTTGTGTAGATGCAGCCATGAGCGAAGCCCCTCTCCCACGACGACTTCCTGACTATCTGTTCAAAAAAAGGGAAATTTAAATAAATAAATAAATAATGTGGGGAGTAAAAAAGTTTTGAATAAAACCAGAGGATGAACTGAATCAGGTTTTCTAACATGCTGCTGTAAACCTGCAGAACAGTTTCCAAACTTCAAATAAAGGGTTTATTTAGCTATAAACATCAATGATAATTTATAATAACAAACAAAAGAAAACACTTCTTGTACGTGATTCTGAAGCGGGCAGGATAAGCAAATCCGAACCAAACCCCGTCCACTCCCCAAAACCGACTCTTTACGTCATTGAACGCTGCGCGTGCTTTGGCAACACTTGTCGGGTAGTCAGGAAACACTGAGGTGCTGACTCCGTCCACACTGATGCGTTGTCTAGTCTGAGCGAGTCTCAGAATGTTTTCACAGTCTTGGAAGTAGTGAACGCGGGCTATGATCGTGTTTGACCGGCGTCCCTCTGTAGATCCAGGCGGGGAGAGACGGTGAGCTCTGTCCAGGAGCGGCGCGTCTTTCAGATCAAAGGCCCGCTGCAGAAGCGCGGACACAGACTCGGTGTTGCATTCAAGGGTCTCCGGTATTTCGACATAAGGATCTTATGTTGTTTGTCCGCGACCTCGCCTCCAAGTCCTCGCATTTATTCTGAAGTTGGTCCATGACCCCCGTGAGCCGCTTCACCTCCTTCTTGAGTGAAACAACATCATCTGTACACGTTGACAAACTTACTTTCACATTCTTCACCGTAGATTTCATGGCGGAGAGTTCAGAGGCGATCGTCAACCTGTATTCTTTGAGCTCCGCTCTAGCTGCAACAATATCCGCTCGAATCACCGCCATCTCACTTTCCAACATTGCGCAAACTTCTGTTTGAATAATTTCAGCTAAATCCTTGCGCACCGAAGATAGCAGTTCCATCATGTATTTTAGGTTTTCTTTTGATAAGGATCAAAATATATAGTGCTTGAATAACAGTGACATCAATACACTGTACTAAATTGACAATAAATCAATGTTTCTACAGTAAAAATACATAACTTATTTCACTTATACTTCAAAACCTGTTGAACATGAAATAAAGTCAGATCTTTGTCAACTATTGAGTTTTTTTTATAAGAATTAAAATATATTGTGCATGATTAACAGGGACATCAATACACTGTACTAAATTGACAATAAATCCATATTTCTACAGTAAAAATGCATGAAACTTTGTTCACTTATACTTCAAAACCTGCTGAACATGAAAATAAAGTCAGATCTTTGTCAACTAATAAGGTTTATTTTTTATAATAAAAAAGGGTTGTGCACAAACAGCTTTCTAAGCAAAAATAACGCCATAAGTCAGTAATTAAATTATTTAAACAACCGTAATTGAATTATTTTGTAAGAAAACAAAAAAATAAACAGGAAATTATAGCAGATTAGCAGAAAATAAATATTTCCTATTTCGGCTGCTTTTCTTCCAACAGTCTCACACATGTTTGGAGACTCTGGTCTCATCACGCAAATGTCTCTTCAAATCTTACTTTAATGTCACCATATCAGAGTATTTTTGAGAATATATCAGTAATAGTGTCGTAGATCCTTCCGCGTATGACTTCTCTCCCACTACTGTAACACCTTCACAAAAACGCAAGTGTTTTAAGGTTGCGGCTAGATCGCGGCTCACTTGACCGCAGTGTGGGGGACCATGCCGCCTAGTCTGGATCTTTTTTTTTAATCACAATTTTTTAGCCACAATACAATCCCCTCAAGCCCCCTACCTTGTGCAGGAACCAAACACCACCATGTCTTCTCCTTTGAATTTGACTGACAGGTCCACCAGCACGGTTGTGTAGATGCAGCCATGAGCGAAGCCCCTCTCCCACGACGACTTCCTGACTATCTGTTCAAAAAAAGGGAAATTTAAATAAATAAATAAATAATGTGGGGAGTAAAAAAGTTTTGAATAAAACCAGAGGATGAACTGAATCAGGTTTTCTAACATGCTGCTGTAAACCTGCAGAACAGTTTCCAAACTTCAAATAAAGGGTTTATTTAGCTATAAA